>NC_133489.1:19514977-19533008 GCF_025370935.1 Choristoneura fumiferana | reverse complement strand
TGATGAAATGAGTGCGTTCGCCTTGTAATAACAACATTAATATTATTAATTCATACAATATAAAATACGCGTGTTTTCTTTCTTACAACAGAAAAACAACGCGAACTTTTTTATTCATAAAAATAAATATTAGGCGTTTCGACGGCCAGTAACAAATTTAGTTAGTATATTAAAAAGTTTTTATGCCACAAGCACGCCTCCTGCTGGATTTGATGCCTAAGTAAGGAATGTTAATAGAAACCCAAGTATGGAATGTTGCATTATACGTTACATTTATATTGTAACACGCACATGTAACATGTTTATACTTATTACGAGAAATTTCTTACGAAGGGAGCTTTTGAAGGAGTATATTTTGCTCCGAATTGTATGATATAAAACTATGGAAATTAATTTGCACACATAATAGGCTGAAAATACGATAGGTAAATAAGCGTTTTCCCAGAGATAAGACAAGCTACATCGATTTTCCATCCCCGATAACCCCACATCCATTCATCGAAATTGTTGGAGCCGTTTCCCAGATCCCCAAAATATACCTATATATTTATATATATACAAGAATTGCTCGTTTAAAAGGTATTAGATATAGATAGATAGATTAAGTGTAGAATAGAAGTAGAATTCAAGTTCTGGTAAAATTCTTTCCTGGGAAAATTGCCAAAATTTACATCGTGTGCGTTTTCATTAACATAGCATAAAACACCCGCGCCTGATTTAATTATCTTAATCTAGATAGCCTTGGTGGCCTAGTGGTTGACCTATCGCTTCTCAAGCAGAGGATCGTGGGTTCAAATCCCGGCTCGCACCTCTGATTTTTTCGTAATTCATGTGCGTATCACATTTGAAATTAACGACGAGCTTTTACCACAATCGTTTTTCCAGCGTCCCAGACCTCAGGCAGTCCGGAAACCGTATTTGTAATAACTAAAAGTACACGCGAGAGTTGGGGCAAAAGAATTAAACGTCAACATACAAATTCAAACCGTTTAAAAACACGTTTTGTTCCGCTTAGCATAGTTTCGCTGAATCGAGGCTTTTTTGAGATGGATGCGCTTTTGGTGCCAACTTGGGCAACGTTAGCTGGGAATGCAATGTTATTTTAATTCAGTTTTTTCTGTTAATGTGGTATTTAAGTATGTATGCAAATATGCAGCCCTTGGGGAGGGCTATATTTTTGCGCCGTTTGGTGTTGAAGCCCTAGGGCCGTGGGGGCCAGGCGCACGCGATATCTCGAAAGACCAGAGGGCTGGCAGCTATTTTGGGCAAAGGATTAGCCTTGCGATACAACGTGGGAAATGCTGCCAACCTTCTGGGCACAATGACAGCGACGGTGACCTAGGAGGGATTTTATATTTATAGGTTAGGCTAGCTTATATATTTTTTGAACATAGTCATATTTTTAAATGTTTGATGTATTGTATTTTATTGCTTATTATCTTATCTTTCGGTAATATTATAAATGCGAAAGTTTATGAGTGTGCATGGTTCACGCAATTAGTTTTCACCACGCCGTGCTAAAAAGTGATCCACAGCGTGACGTTACGTAATACTTTAACTGGCCATATCTTCATAAATTTAATTGAACATACACACACACACACACACACACACACAAACATCACGCCTCTATTATTCCCAAATGGGGTAGGCAGAGCACACAAAACGTTAGGTACCGCTTCGGAGCCACTTTTAGCAATTTTAGGTTCCAAAGTTTGACAAAAAACGGTACAATAAGACAGGTTGCTAGTCTGTCGCCTACGGTGTACCTTAACCTATGTTCTTGGTCGCCTCTTACTACATCCATGGAAGAAATGGAGAGGTGTAATTCTAACCCGACACACACACACTATTTGGATGAAGACCACAGTTTATTGTTTAAGAACTTATATGATTTATGCAACTGCATCGAAATATCGTAAGCTCATTAAAGATAAGGGGTTTCTCTAAAGGATCGAATGACGAACTATGGGACGTCATAAATCTCTGTATTTTTAGGTTCCGGAGCCAAAATGGCAAAACAGAACCCTTATAGTTTCGCAATGTCTGTCTGTCTGTCCGTCCGCAGCTTTGGCTCAGGGACTATCAATGCTAGAAAGCTGTAATTTTGCATGGATATATATGTAAACTATGCCGACAAAATGGTACAATAAAAAATTCTTTCGTAATGGCTACGGAACCCTATTTTGGGCGTGTCCGACACGCTCTTGGCCAGTTTTTTTATTTTCTTTAACTTTATAGCGTAAGTTTCTTGGCAATGATGGTCTTTCCGAAAGCCCTGTAGTTAAAAAAATACATGTAAAAGAGCCCATTTGCGCCCTACTTACAGAATAAATGTTGAGTTTTAAATTTTATCTCGAATCAAAAATGAGGAGAAACTTAAAAGAACGAGGGTGACCGACATAGCCAAGCGAATTAAGAGCGTTTATACCTGCTGAGCTGGCAACGATGCATTTTTGTTAGTTTTTCTTGATTATTCCATAAAAATTTAATGAAAATTAAAAAATGTGGTCTGATAGAACTCTTCTTAATATATAAGTTAATGTGTCCACTGCAATAATTATTCGTGATATCTTTTTACTTTCTTTAAAAACCGTTAATAAACATCTGTTCGTTTTTAAAGAATATAAAGTCTATCACAAATAATTATTGCAGTGTAGACACATTAACCTTTAATTAAGAACAGTTCTAACAGACCACATTTTAATTATTTTTTCAATTTTTATGGAATAATCGAAAAAACTGTCAAAAATGCAACGTTGCAGCTCAGCAGCGCTTTTATAAACGCGCTCGGTTCACGTTGGATGCAGGCCGCTTCCGATCGAAGTCTATGGGGGAGGCATATTATGTCCAACAGTGGACGTCCTACGGCTGATTACGATGATGATTAAAGAATAAACACGATCGTAACAAATATATTTGATGAGATCGTAAACAGTTCCCGTTTTTCATGTCTATATCAATGATTGTCAGCATCTTATCGAGTGAACGTTACCGTCTGGTTTACCTTTCCTTTAGTCAGTATTTTACCCAGTATTTTTTTATTGAGTATTCGTCTTGACGAGGAAAAGGCGGGGTTTCCCGATCGTTAAGATTGTTAAGAGGATGTTTTTTATTCTATTTAAAGGTATTGTTAGCAAAATTGACTGAAAGATAATAATAGGTATTATTTGGTGAGTTATTTGATGCTTTTTGTGGTTGGACCGTTAAATTTTTTTATATACGTCTCACTACAGGGCACATGCCTCCTCTCAGGATAAGAGGACTTGGACCGTAAATACCACGTGGGCCCAGTACGACTTAGGGAGTTCTCATCTCACACCACTGAGCTCGTGGTAAATTTCAAATGTAATTCCGCACATGAATTTCGAAAAACTCAGAGGTCGAGCCGGGGTTTGAACCCACGACCCTCTGCTTGAGAGGTGATAGGGCAAACAACTAGGCCACCACGGCTTACTAGGCCACCACGGCTTAGCAATAGGCCGCCACGGCTTTACTGGGCCGCCACGGCTTACTGGGCCGCCAAGGCTTACTGGGCGCCACGGCTTACTGGGCCGCCACGGCTTACTGGGCCGCCACGGCTTACTGGGCCGCCACGGCTTACTGGGCCGCCACGGCTTACTGGGCCGCCACGGCTTACTGGCCGCCACGGCTTTACTATTCCGCCACGGCTTACTAGGCCGCCACGGCTTACTAGGCCACCTCGGCTTACTGGCCTAATTATTTATTTATGAACATCAAACTTAATGTCATTTATGATAGAGTTTGATGTTCAAATTTAATAAGTCCTTTATAAAGGACTTTGGGCGTTAGAAGGTTATACATAATGAAGTTAAATAAAAATCTTGTTAGAAACGAAGACTGTGTCAAAAATCAGAAAAATAAGTAATAAAACTACCTTGAGTATTTCTAAAAAGGTGTAGTTCTAAAACAAAACTTTTCTTTTAGAACTACACCTTCCGAACACCCTCTTTTTTTCTTCGGGGGTTAGATTAAATCTCCCGCTGAACTGAGCTCTCCGTAGGTTTCCCACCGTACTCCGGAGCCTCTTCACTTGAAAACCTCTTACCTTCAAGGGGCCTTCAGGCCTCAGGAGGCCGTGGAAAAACGAAGAAATTAGTTTCCGAGTGTTGCTTATTTTTCTATGTTTGTGAATATTTGAGCCACAAAGACAGAAATTAATCTTCAAGTAATGAGCGCTGTAAAATTAAATAATAATTATGCAATAGCCTGATCTTTTTGGCTTGGTCCGTTCTTACTTGGTTCTAACAAATAAATCACAAACTAACATCGAATATGAAACGAATAGAGTTGAAAAAAGACTGACCAATCAAATTGGAAAATGTTTATTGCTTGTTACAAATGTTCTAACACTACACGATTCACGATATTTTTTTATAGTCTACATGTGAAAAATAATTTTCATTTTTTGTTATTAAAAATATTAACTAATTAAAACCAGGCTGCCTCGAAAAAAAATTAAAAAGGAAAAACAACTCTTTCAGTCTTATAAAGTTTATGACCAGCTATGTATTTCCAGTCCCAAAAATTGAACTTTAAGTACTTAACAGAGTTCTAGATTACTAAACTTGTTTTTTTTCCGTTTTCCCTTTTTATTTAAAGGATGAGTATTCCATGTAACCGGTCTAATCTAATAATCCCTCAATCCATATCCCAGTCCGTACTTTCCACTAGATAACTTACTAACTTAGATAAGTTGAAGAACCCCTTACATTGTCATTTCAAATTTCGATATCTCAGAAATGGCTAAACAGATTCTAATGTAACATAGTCAAGAACACCTCAAAGAAACCTGCTTTCACGTAAAAAACTCCTTTGAAATCGGTCCATTTGTGGAGAGCGATGATGCCACAGGCATACATTGGCGGTCATATAACTCATCTTTTAGTGTGGGGGTTAAAAATATTGCAGTTTATTGGTATGGACCTCCCCGCAAGGTAGGTATAGCTTTTAATCAATCAATTGAAAACTTTATATATCATTAGGAATGTACATGCCCATAGAAACTGACATGAGCTTCTATGGGTGTGTGTGTAGATGAAAAACAGGGTCTGCATTTCATGTCGGTATTATCCGAGCCCGGTAAAAGAGTGTCAACTGTCAAAACGATCGAGTTCAAAGACACATTTAAATTATTTTTTAATGTTTTTATTCTGGACAAACCCGTAAACTACCGGACTGTCGTAATTTGGCGGTAAAGAAAACTCTTTTATTTTTTTAAATTGATTGATGCTTACTTAAAAAATCTGATATTTTTTTCTGTTAACTAGAAAGTTATAATAAAAATGAAATGTCAGTTGTGGCTAGAGTGACATAAATCTCCGGAAATATTTTTACGGTTTATTTGTTCCGCGGGCGCCCCCAAAACCAGAAGAAAATATTACTTAAATTTCGTTACAGCTGTTGTACATGGAGGTTGTGTTTTCCGCCCTACCCTCAGTGCATTTAATCTGAATATTTTTGAAAGGAAAATAGCCTAACTGACAAGACGCGGTTGCTAAGGCCGCCATCGGTTGCCCTAGCGACCATATGCGTCGCTAGGTCACTTCAGCTTCGAAGCCAATAAGAAAAGCTTAAGAAAGGAATCGGTGACTCCCGCATGCGCACGGTTCTTGACAGGGAACCCTGTCACTGATGTCATCTTGTGCTTGTGTTTTTATTTTGTGATAATTTTGCTAGTTTATTGGTGTTTCTAAGCGTGTTAATTTAATTTTTGGTGCCCTTTTTACCATACCATACCTGTATTCCACATTTAATTCTTCTTTTAATTTTATATTGGTTATTGTTGTTGTAGGTAAAGTTTTAATTGAAATATTCTTTTTATGCAGGCCCGCGACCAATCTGGTAATAGCACATTAACAAATAACCACCCATGCCACTTATGTTCAAAATCATTTCAAACCAGTTAGAGGCTTAACATTCACAAGGCCAAATCTTATCGCACCTGCCTTAGTCAAGACGCCTCCCCTCTATACTTAAGTAATCCACTGCCCTTACTACATTCTACCCATGCCGATTCACATCCATCTTAGCCTTTTTAAAAAACAACGTTCAGGTTGTAAAACGAATTCCCCGCGGGGCCAGAATCTCCGTCGCAACCCACCTCGCCGACCTTATACAATGCTATGATCCAACTCGCCAAAAGACTGGCATAATCTCTTCTTTTTTCCTTTCGTTATCCTTCACGCTAAAAACGATGATCAGAACCTATCTTTAACGCAAAAAATTAAGAATAACTGCTCACTCAGTTCCATCCCTCCGATTACACATGCTCGGCAGACATCAACCAATCGCATCAAATTCCATTGAAAAACAAAATTGGTGACGGAGATCTAAAAGGCGCCAGCCCGCCTTCTTTTTTCTAGTGACGTGCTATCGCCAGATAACCCTGACACCCTTTCGGCCTACAAACCAAGCACCCACCCGGCCCAGCAACTCCCTACTTTTTGGACCCACCTACAGCAACCCAGTCGTGCCTACAGTCAAAAACACCGATGTTGTAAGCGCTATTCATTCATTTAAAACAGGCTCTGCAGCGGGTTAGATGGCCTTACTCCTCAACATTTAAAAGACCTGCGTCCCCGTCCGTGGGAGACGCAGGTGAACGACTCATTTCTGTAATCAAACTTAATAATTTCATGTACTTGGGCAATGTGCAGTAGCCAGACAAACATACACATAAAATATTTAAGTATAGCAATTATTTCATTCGGGTATTTTGAAATCTGTCCGGGTGAATCCACCCGCAAATTGTATTTTCGCATGTCGTGTGAAATAGCTATATCTTTGGTCTCTGTCTTGTGTCAATAATAGAAATGTATAAAAACAGATCGAACTTAAATAAATATTCATTGCATCTTGAGAGCTCTTTCTGATCTTCGGAAAACCACCAAACATCCTCCTCAACAGTGGTGACCCCTGACAACGCAAGAGCAACGCAAATGGAACAACCTAAGAAAATCAACGATGAACAGACGAATAATTCCGGCGGATCTCAAGAGCCACCGATGACCATTGCAGCGCAGAGTCATGCGAGGTTCTAGGATTGTCAGTCGGACTACGCATTCCACCTATATGGCGAGACAAATTACGAGCTTGGTTTGCGCACTTCGAAGCAATTGTATCGTCACAGAAAAAAGGCGACCAGGCTATGTACGAATTAGTATTGGGGCAGTTGGAACGCCAGGATGTCGACGAGATTTACGACATGTTATTGCGGCCGCCGGAGACCAACAAGTATCAAGCCATAAAACAAAGACTACTCGAGGTATACGAAGAATCCGAGCAACAAAATGTGCAACGCGTGCTTGCCGGTATGGAACTCGGTGACCTTAAACCATCCCAACTTTTTAGAAGAATGCAAAACTTAGCTGGAAACCACCTCTCAGAAGTAACACTCCGCGGAATGTGGTTAAAACAATTACCCAGCAACGTAAGCTCCGTGTTAGCCCTCAGCGAGTCAGCAAGCATACGCGACATCACTCAAATGGCCGATAAGATGATGGAGCAGCAAGCGCAACATCAAATATCAGCTGTTTACCACAAACCACAATCAGAAACCGCATCTACTTCGCAACCAGAACTGTACGCCGTCGCTAGAACGTTCTCACCAGCACCTGCAAAACATCGCATCGTCGAAGATAAAATTGATCGGTTAACCGAAGCGATAACACAACTCGTCATCGCGCAAACACACAACCGACGCGGCCGCTCGCCGCAACGCAACTGGCGCGGGCGCAGCAGACAATGGAATCGATCCCGTTCCCAATCAATGAAGCGCGGCCGCAGCTCACTCCGCAGTACACCACCGTATAATGCATCATTCTGTTACTATCATCAAAGATTTGGACCAAGAGCATACAATTGTGAGGAGCCATGCACCTTTCACCAAAAACCACACACCGCCCACGGGAAACTAAAACCAGCGCTGGACGCGACGGAACCCAGCGCCGCAGAAAACGCAAACCGTCTATTTGTCACCGATAAAATCTCTAAGCTAACATTTCTCATCGACACCGGCGCAAACATATCAGTCATCCCAAAATCAAGATATATGCAAGCAAAACCATCAACATTTCAACTATACGCAGCGAATAATACAATTATACCTACATACGGCGAAAAAACTATGAAACTCGACCTCAATTTACGAAGATCGTATTCTTGGAGATTTGTTATCGCCGCAGTAAGCAAACCAATCATAGGCGCCGATTTTCTGAACTACCACAAAATCCTAGTAGATGTCGCCGGACGAAAACTTATAGATAAACAAACGAACATGGCGGTAAAAACTCGAGTCTGCAATTTCTCCGACCCCACTATCAGAACAATCGATATGCAGCAGAAGTATCATCACATCCTGGCCGATTATCCTGACATAACTCGACCTTCAGCTATGAAAGAGACACCAAAACATTCGGTTGAACATTACATAGAGACGAGCGGAGCGCCACTACATTGTAAAGCACGGCCTATCCCACCGCACCGCTATGCAGCTGTAAAAAAAGAATTCGAGTTAATGATGGAACAGGGCATTTGCCGCCCAAGTAAAAGTCCGTGGGCGAGCCCACTACATGTTGTCCATAAAAAAAACGGCGATTTAAGAGTATGCGGCGATTACAGAAGATTGAACAACGTCACAAAACCCGATCGATATCCTGTGCCAAGGCTGAAAGACTTCACCTATCAGCTAAATAAAAACAAAATTTTCACTACGCTTGACTTAAACAGAGCCTATCAACAGTTACCAGTATTCGGCGAACATATCGAAAAAACGGCCATCATCACACCATTCGGCCTATTCGAATTCCAAGAATGTGCCCAGGTTTAAGAAATGCAGGTCAGACTTTCCAGCGCTTTATCCATCAAGTATTGCAAGGACTCGACTTCTGCTACCCTTTCATCGATGATCTCATAATAGGCTCCCAGGACGAAGAAACCCATGTTACCCACCTCCGTACGGTACTACAGAGATTAAACGACTATGGAGTCACAATTAATCCCTCAAAATGCGTATTTGGCGCGAAAGAAGTAAACTTTTTGGGTTATACCGTATCAGAACATGGCATCAAACCACCTGCAGAAAAGGTATCAGCTATTAATTCCTTCACCCTGCCTGAAACAATCGACGAATTAAGAAGATTCCTAGGAATAATAAATTTTTACAGAGACGCCATACCACGAGCCGCATCCATACAAGCACCTCTAAACGCTTATTTACATAGATGCAAGAAGAAGGATAAAACTAAAAATTCCATGGACAAATGAAGCAAAAGAGGCATTTGAAAAGTGCAAAGTTAGCCTTCAAAACGCAGCCTTACTAGCTCACCCAGCACACGACGCACCGATCGCCCTTATGTGTGACGCATCCAACTCCTGCGCAGGCGCTGTACTACAACAAAAATATAAAAAAATGGCAGCCGCTGGGATATTTTTCCAAAAAATTCACCGGTGCGCAACAAAACTACAGCGCGTTCGACAGAGAACTACTTTCCATTTACATGGCTGTAAAATATTTTAGAAAAATATTCGAAGGAAGGCCATTAATTATATATACCGACCACAAACCAATAACTTTTGCTATAAACAAGACGGCATCGAACAACGACACGCCACGACGTACCCGCCAGCTATTATTCATTAGTGAATTTACAAACGACATACGTCATATTAGCGGCGCAAAGAACACTGTCGCTGACTCACTCTCTCGCGTCGAAGCGATATCGTGCCCACCGCGATCGACTTCACTCAACTCGCAGCCGCGCAAGAAAAGGACGCCAATATGTACAAACTCTTACAACAAGACAACTTAAAATTAAAAGCAATAACGGTACCAAACACCGATTGTAAAATATATTGCGAGATCTCGACTAAAAACATAAGACCGTATTTACCAAGCCAGTTTCGACGAATAGCTTTCGACACCATTCATAACCTAAGCCATGCAGGAGTTAGAACAACACGGAAAATAATCACGCAGAAATATTTTTGGCCAGCGATGAACAAAGACGTCGCAAATTGGACCAGAGCTTGTTTACCATGCCAGCAGTCTAAAATCCATCGGCATACAAGTAGCGACTATGAATCATTTGCACAAGCAGAGCGTTTCCAGCATTTGCATGTTGACATAGTCGGCCCACTCCCACCATCGCACCTTGGACACAGATACCTACTTACAATGATTGACAGAAGAACGCGCTGGCCGGAAGCCGTGCCACTGGAGAATATCACAGCGGAAACGGTGGCAAAACAGGTATACGAGGCATGGATAGTAAGATTGGGTGCCCCACAACCCTTACTACTGACCAAGGACGCCAGTTTGAGAGTCAATTGTTTATATCACTCACTACTGGGAATAGAAAAGACAGTTTTTACCATCCCCAAAGCAACGGAATCCTTGAAAGATGGCATAGATCATTGAAAACGGCTATTACGGCTAGTCTAACTAATCAAAACACAAAGTGGCTCGACGCGTTACCTACTGTTTTATTGGGACTTCGGGCTGCTACAAGGAACGACACCGGCGTAAGCGCAGCTCAATTAACGTATGGATGTACGCTCAAACTACCTGGAGACCTTTTCGACGCAACTCGCATCGAAACGAAAAATGACTACGACTTCGTCGATAAGTTACGTCAGATAATTAGCAGCTTCAAAGCAGTACAGCGCGCACCGAAAAATACGAATACTTTTGTACACAAAGATTTGTTTACATGCAACAATGTGTTCCTACGTATAGATTCTGGGCATAAAGCACTAAAACCACCATACGAGGGTCCGTATCCCGTTCTGCGCCGAGATAGAAAAGTATTTAAATTGCAGCTACCTGGACGAGAAGCAAATGTATCAATAGATCGATTGAAGCCTGCCTACGAGCTCAACGAAGAAGCCTCAAATGAACCCAATGCACAGGGAGCGAAAATTTCACGCTACGGAAGAATAATTAAACCCGTAGTACGTTTTACTTGAGGGGGAGCACTGTGCAGTAGCCAGACAAACATACACATAAAATATTTAAGTATAGCAATTATTTCATTCGGGTATTTTGAAATCTGTCCGGGTGAATCCACCCGCAAATTGTATTTTCGCATGTCGTGTGAAATAGCTATATCTTTGGTCTCTGTCTTGTGTCAATAATAGAAATGTATAAAAACAGATCGAACTTAAATAAATATTCATTGCATCTTGAGAGCTCTTTCTGATCTTCGGAAAACCACCAAACATCCTCCTCAACAGGCAACATCCACCCAGATATCATACCCGTGTTATATGGCGCAATCTAATCGCATTAACGAGAAAGAACGAGAGGTAAGGCCTATCGCTGTGGGCGCAACACTTCGTCGACTGGCCTCTAAAATTGCAGTTCGATACGTCTTACCAAAATTACAAAAACTGTTTGAACCGGTTCAGTTAGGATTCGGAGTCCAAGGAGGCTGCGAAGGCCGCTGTAACATGCCCTTCGGACCTACCTTAGTGACGGCCAGTGTGAAGTGTGCTCAAAATTGATGTGAAAAACGCCTTCAATTCGGTAAATAGGGACGCCTTGCTCTCCGAAATTAAATCGAACATTCCCGAAATTTACAATTATCTTCTTCACTGCTATGCAGATCCAACGAAGTTGATGTACCGTTCAAACGAGTTGTCATCCGAAGTCGGCTGTCAGCAAGGTGATCCCTGGGGCCTGCAATTTTCAGCTTGGCAATAAATCCAATAATTCAAAAATTGACCATCAAAATTTAATGTATGGTATTTGGATGACGGGACTTAGGAGGTGATGCAGACTCTGTACTATCCCATTTTTGAAGACAGCTTTCCCGATATATTCAAAATTGCAATCTAAATTCGAAAATCTTTCTCATCGCCTTCTTGAAATTAGCCCACATTACGCATTGTCTGTCATTAAATTTTGCCTTTTCGTTCCTAAATTAACTTACGTGCTACGCTGCTCCCTCTCTGGAAATATCAAAATCTCTTATCACAAATGGATAATCTGCTCAAAACTAATTTGGAAGCTATCTTTAATTGTCAACTTAGCGAGCAGTCGTGGACCCAAGGATCCCTCCCCATTCGGTACGGTGGTTTAGGGATCCGCAAAATTTCGGATGTCGCGTTACCAGCCTTTTGTCGTCAGTCCATAGCTCGATCAGTCTCATAGGCAAAATCCTACGCACAAACTATGAGATCTCGGACTTGGAAGACGCCAAAAACGCTTGGTCAATTGCTTGCCCCAGTCAAAATTTTCCGGAAAATCCAAAATCACAACGGAGCTGGGACGACACTATATCTAAATTGTCCCAAGAATCTCTACTCCGCGAATCTTGCACTGCTGGACGAGCCAGATTATTAGCTGCAGGCACGAGAGAAGCTGGTTACTGGCTCCACGCGCTCCCCTCACGAAACTTGGGCACCTTCCTAGAAACCCAATACCCTGCGACTGTCGGTATGCCTACGCCTCGGGTCCCGGTCTGCGCCCCCACATCGGTGTCCCTGCGGAAACGACGTGGACCGGCTTGGGCATCACGGTCTTCCTGCCAGAGAAGTGCGGGTCGTTTCTCAAGACATGCTGCCCTTAATGATATTATCCGTCGGTCTCTTGCTACGGTCAATGTGCCGGCTATTTTAGAGCCAACAGGCATTTCTAGAAATGACGGCAAGAGACCGGACGGAATGTCGCTGATTCCGTGGAGTATGGGACGTGTGCTAGTATGGGATGCAACTTGTGTTGAACACTCTGGCCCGTCTCATCTCCACCGAACATCAATAAGGGCAGCAGCAGCAGCAGAAATGGCGGAAACTGCCAAAGCAGTAAAATACAGTGGTCTCGGTGCTGAATATGATTTTGTACCTTTCGGCGTCGAGACCCTTGGTCCGTGGGGCCCCTGGCGCTCTGAGTCTCTTCAAAGATCTATCAAAGAGACTCAGAGATACTGCGGCAGACCGAAGAGCTGGCAGTTTCCTCGCTCAACGCATCAGTCTTGCGATCCAGCGGGAAATGCTGCCAGCATCTTTGGTACCATGCCGCAGGGTCCATTTTTAGATTTAATATAATTTTAGTTTATTTAATTTTTATTGTACATAATATACCTATTTTATAGTTGGACCTGTATTGTTCGGAAATAAACCTTCTTTATTACATTTGAAAGTTATTTCCTATCGATAAAAAAAAGTTTCCAGCGTTTCTAAATTTCCATCCATTCCCCAATCCCCATTGTAACTTATCAAAATGTTTTTAGATTAAGTATTTACTAGTTTTAGCTATGCTTAGGTGAAGGAATAAGTACAAGGAAGAAAATACGAGGATAATTCGTTTATGTGGTATAAACTTCGACAAATTCCCGGTGGGAAGTCTGGGGACGTACGTAATGTTTGGTGTGTGTTTCAAGACTTATGTTCTGGAGTGAACATTTATTACATACGTTCTATGATAGCTGAAAATAGTATCTACTTAACTTGTATTACTTTCCTCTGGTTCGACAGTTGAAGCATCAAAAATTATTGCTTTTACGGTAGAAACGTTGAGTCCATGGAGGCCCGGACGCTCACAATTTTTTTTGGTTAAGAAATGAAGTGAAATAATTTTATTTCGGAGCAACATAGCTAGATTCTCTTAGGCAACTTGTTAAATATGCGTATTGCCATTGGAAGAAAGAAAGAAAGAAAGAAAATACATTATTTAACGCCATAAAACAAAACATAGAACAGATAAAGACATACATGACGCTAAATAGGTCCCTACTCAGCATAATGCCACGGCAGGCCGTGGTGCTGATTTCAGTGAGGACCTTATCTAAAAAACGAACTTAAAAAAAATTGTATTGCAACACCGGCTTAACAGTTCAATCGTGTGCAGTTCAATTGTTTTAAGTCACCGCCAAAAGGGTAGTTTGCAAATATGAATAATGCATATTACCATTAAAATGGTTATTTAAAAACAATATGCTACATACCTGACTCCTTAAAAACAAAACAAGCTATTTCTGTTAAAAGTACCTTACTTGACTAAACAATACACGGAATACGAAGGAATACGCCAACCAAACAATAAACATACTTAAATCATAAAAACCGGACGCATCATCTACCCGCCAATTAGTAAAGCGAAATCGCCAGTGTGAAAAAGACGTTTCTAGCTTATATTAAAGAACAAAAAATAAGAGCGCCTAAAGTGCAAAAAAAAATACAAGGTAAGATTGAGAGGTGTCTACTTATTATTCTCAATTGTACACTTGGTGTTTCGTCGTATTCAAGTAGGAAAAAATTCATTATAGCAAGTAACAACGGCTACTTTTCATGTAGAAAAAATGCAAAATTCCCGCAGGAGTCAGGCTTGCAGCTATATAAGATCATTAACAACTTGAAATCTTATGTCTGCACGCTTATTGTGTAAATAAACCCAACGAAAACTCAACTACAATAGGCAAGTCTCTTACGAGATTAGAGAGAACGAATAAAATACGGGGTTGAATAGAATTTCAAACAATCTCGAGATAAGTACAAGGACCGAAGAGAATCGCTTTGTAATAATACGTTAGTAAATTAGGAGATGTTCATTGTTTCTGGAACAACCTGCCAAGATATTATAACGAAGATTTTTGTAACAGAACAGGATGGAAGTCTGGTCGGAAATAATGTGTACACCGGGTGTGCCTGTAAATACGAGCAAATAATTCAAACATAGATCATACTCGTCAAACTGAACATTAGTTCAGCTACTTTAAAAATAATTAGTTTTTTTATTTTTATTAACACTTTTAAGTTTATTCGAAGAAGCAAATGTACAGCAAAATGCATGATTTTGGTAGCGTTAGAGGCGACGTCAGCTGTGTTCTAGGATGGCGTACATTGATAGAAGTATTTAATTTGTATGAAAAAGTAAAAATTCAAAGACTCCAAAATTCGCTGAACTAATGTTGTTCAGTTTGAAGAGGACGATCCATGTTTTAATTTTTTGCTAGTATTCCAGGCCACACCTGGTATACATGCAATGTTTTAATTTTTTGCTGGTATTCCAGGCCACACCCGGTATACATGCAATGTTTTGTGTAGTTTTATTGCGTTGTGTTACAGAATTGAAAACTTAATGTAAGTGATAAAAGGTGTATAAACGTGACACGTGATCTGGCTTAATTTCTTCAGATTTTCCCAGATAACGTTCCAGCTAGAGAGAGGTCTAAGTCTAGTCTAGGGGACCCTTGACTCTAACAAAAATTAGCATTTTAATGCATAATAACTATTAAACTATTCCCTAAGTCAAAAAATTATCTCTATAAGATAGATAAATTGATAGAAAAATATCAATTACGGAGGGAATGGAAAGGCTGGACTACCAGGATATCACTACTAGATTATTGTATTGTCACGCAATTTACATATGTATTTCAAATTTCAAGTCAATCTAACTACTGGAAGTTGGTCAAATTTAACTTGCAAAATTTGATTACAGACAGACGGACAGGTTTATCAGCCATAGCACGTCCACTGATAAACATAGGCCTCCAGCTGGTTTGGCTAGAAGCGGCCTGCATCTACTTGTACCGTGAGGGGTCATCCATAAATTGCGTCACACATTAGGCGGGGAGGATTCAGGCAGTTCGTGTCGCAGGAACAGGAACAAAGTAATTGTAAGTTCCACAGCAATACGTGTGACAAAGGGGGGGGGGGGGCTAAAATTGGTACTTTATGGATGGCCACTGAGGCTAGCAGAATCCTAAAAATAAACTTAACTACATAATATATAAAAATAGTGTAAACTTTAGAACAATCCGCCACGGGAAGAATATGTGTCGGCATAAAATATACACATTAAATATTACCCCTCTTTCTGTGCTACGGCAGTTCAAAGAAGTGGTTGCCAAAAGTACAAGATACTCGCGTTTTACTGTTCTGTTTTATCAAACTGCGCCTAAAATTGTAAAGGACAAATCCCGTTCCCGTTGCCACGATCTCAAAAACGATCTTTTCTTTCAAGGACCATGGTGCAATTCAGTTGGAACAAGAAGATGAGATATGGAACCTTTTTCAAATTTCAAGTCGTATCTCATAGACAAAGTTATCGCTTTGTTCTCGCAAGATGTTAGGTCAGCTAAAAGTATCCCATAAATCTAACTGGCCTGCAACGAGAGCGCACGACCGGCGAGAGTTTTCTTTATACATTGAGCGGCCCAAAACGTCTATCACACAGTGAATTCCTAACAACACACGCAATGAACAGATAAAACAGTCGCTGCGTCGCTGGTCGTGTAGTCAAGTCAAAGACGTAAAAAAAGTTGAAATAAAACCTGAAAATGGAAGAATCACGATGTGAAAGTATGAAGCCAAAAATATTCTTGTCCGGAATTATTTGCCGCGAACTTTAGAAGAAAATCCGTGCTCGCATGTAAACTTCATGGTCGCTTTTCCAATGAGCTAAGACTGTGACGTACTTACTCGTAATTTATGTACACCTACTAAGCTTAACTTACAAAGCTCCTTTCGTCATGTCCACGGGAAAGACGAAAACCTAAAACTAGTGCCAAAAAAAAAATCTTATCTGTCAATGTATATTTTTTTATTTCTTTGTGGGAGAAGCTGCCACTTTGGACTTGCCACTTTTAAATAATGGACATATATTTACATCTTTATATTTATATCTTTTTTACTTATACGACCATTTTACAGTCTTAAAGAAATATTTTGATAAATGTATGAATAGATTAGAATTGTATTAATTGTAATTGCGTAATAATTTTTATTTCTCTGACATTACTTAGTTTAATTTAATTTTGTGTAATGATATAATTTGTAATTATTTTAATGAAATTTGTGTGACTTAATTGACATTAGATATAGATAATATTATTTAGATTAAGACTTTTGCGTGCCATATTATGGCGGAGCATGCATTCATGTAACTGCACCCACCTAACATGTACAAGTACACCTGTGATGTTCAGCAAAATAAATCATTTCATTTCATTTCATTTTTTTCTTGTATCAATTAAACAAAAAAAAATGAAGATGTAGCCAGTTAATGTCCCGTGTGATGTCACACTTACGTACACTTTTAACTAAAACACAACCCACCTTCGGGCGAACATTGACCTGACTGGTAAGAAGTGACTTCGCAGGCCCCCGCTCCCGAACTTTGACATGCTTAATTTTTTTAATTTTTGTAATTGAAAAAAGAAAAATACATGTATAATATTTTTTGATAATCTCAGAAATTTAAGAAAAATAACCAGAGAAAAACATAACTATAAACTAAATACCTCCTAACTTAAAAACTTAATACCTACTAAGTTAAATCTAAGAAACCGGCCAAGAGCGTGTCGGACACGCCAAGATAAGGTTCCGTAGCCTGCATATATTTTGTAAGGATTTTGTATTGTGTACGGAATCTTCTAAGTTTAGTTATATTTTATACCTTAGGCTGCTATTTCTTAAACTACTAATAATTCTCAAGCAATCTTAAGCCGTTACAATTTACCTTGTAAATTTGGTATATTTACTGCCATCCTGATTTTTTTTTAATTTTTCCATCCAACAGTTAAGATTTTAGAGGGGGGGACGCTCGATATTAATGAAAATTTGCACTTTAAAGTGAATATTTCGCAACAGATCACAAGCTGAATCGAAAAATTGTCTTAGCCCACCCCCCAATGGTTTTTAAAGAACTATCCAACGATACCCCACACTATAGGGTTAGTCGAGAAGAAAAAATCACCCCCACTTTACGTCTACGGGAGGTACACTAAAAAAATGTTTGGTATTTTTAAATCTACCACTTTGGCGGCATGACTGATTTGTATATTCATGCCAAATTAGAGAGAGAGAGAGAGAGAGAGAGAGAGAGATTTATTTACTCATATTCGATACACATAAAAATACATTATAATTAACAGCTTTCTAATACTAATGGTCTCTGAGCTTAGCCACGAACAGACACGGACGGACAAGCGAAACTATAAGGGTTCCTAGTTGACTACGGAATCCTAAAAAGGCCCCCGTGGCATGTGCCAAAAGGCTGACAGCA
>NC_133489.1:19489806-19514877 GCF_025370935.1 Choristoneura fumiferana | reverse complement strand
CGCACGTATCACAGCGACGTGCACCTAATGTCTAATCTTATTAATCGAGGTTTGTCATTCAATGCATTAAATTATTAGTCCTGTGTGGATTTAACTAAACACCTGTCGCGTTGATAAATGTTTAACAGCGGTTGACGACGAATATTCATTTATCTTATAAACACACACACACACACACACACAAACATCACGCCTGTATTGCCAAACGGGGTAGGCAGAGCACACGAAACGTTACCGCTTCGGAGCCACTTTTAGCGATTTTAAGTTTTATCTTATAAATAACTGTTAAAAATCGGTCGTTTATCCGACTGAAAGCTAAAAATGGTGGTTATGTGTGTCTGTGTCTGAAACTAAAGTATTTTATTTTAATGATTACTGTTTTTGTTATTTTTCCTCTTTAAGCTTGTTCAGCACGATCTACGGCTAAACCACTTCATTTAAAACTCAAATTTTAATTAAAATTCTGATAATATCAGATTTTTAAAAAAAAATATATCAAAATTTTAATTCATCATCATCATCATCATCAGCCCGAAGACGTCCACTGCTGGACAAAGGCCTCCCCCTTAGAACGCCACAATGAACGACAACTCGCCACTTGCATCCAAAATTTTAATTAAAATTCGGAAAAAATACTTTTCTTCTTGTCTGTAGGGCGGCCTGCGAATAACAGAAGACGGTTGCGGGGGAGTCCGAGTGGTGGGCGCGTCAATGCGCGCCGTCCGCGGCGTCAAGGAAGCCCTAGGCGCCCTCCGCGCCGGCGCTCTCGCTCGCACCACAGCCGCCACCAACATGAACTCATCGTCGTCTCGTTCGCACGCAGTCTTCACACTACTCATGAGACAGAGACGACTGGCGCCTGATCAGGACGTAGCGGACAGGGAGGGGGACGCTGAAGCGCCTGAACAGTATGAGACGCTGACAGCAAAGTTCCACTTCGTCGATCTGGCTGGCTCGGAAAGATTGAAGAGAACAGGTAAGTTAATATTTTCTTGATGGCTCATGCTATCGATAATTTCGCCAATGACAAGATTTTTATGATGCCATGGTTCGATATCTAGCCGAACATAATTTACCCTGTTATTACCGAACTATTTGTTAATATATTACCCAGGATGCATCGGCAAAACACTACTCTTTCTCTAACTCCTCCTTAAAAGGCAAGAAGAATCATTACACGAGAAAGTTATCTGACACACACATCAAAATGTTTTATTTGCTAAGTGCGTTGCATTGTATGTGAATAGTCTCCACCAAGACTTCAACTCCTACGAGTACTTTTTTGTGTTGAGTTCTAGCAACACAGTGGTATTCTGGAAATAATGAGCAGAAGAGACAGAAAAAGATACAGTGGTCTCTGCTACTGCTACCGTTATTGAAATAGTAGGTTGATAACCAAGGGTGGAAAGTGACCCATTTCACCTGAAGTATTTCTGGCGTTCGAGCGTCAATAGTTCGAGGGGAAATGGGTAATTTCACCCGAGTTAGACATTCTGTGAGGAAAGTAAAATACACTCTGTGAGGGAAGTAAAGAAGAGAATAATAGTTAATTAAATTTACTGATATCCAACCTCCAACCTTTTCGCACTGGCCACTTGACACGACCGACTGTATAAAAAAAACAATTTGGCCACGACACGACCAAGGAGCTTATATACAAAACTGGAGGTTGAACGCCGAACGAAGAAGTTTGACCTTTGCTACTTTTTATATATTCCATCTCTTTCTTTCACATTTCAAGAATGACTTCCATCACTTTCTCTGGAATATATTCGTGACATAATAAAAGTAAAATTTCTTGTTTCAAACGAATGTTCGGCGTTCAACCTCCAGTGTTGTAGGTATATAAGCTCCTTGGTCACGACGTGTATCTAGATGGCCAGGCCGAAACGTGAAAAAAAAAAGTGTCACAGTGTCATTGACTTAACTCGACTCCGTGGCTAATCGTAAAATTAAAAAAAAATACGTTCCACCCTAGAGATGAAAACGCAATTTTCCACCCGACTATCTATCCATGAAAATTAAACTTTCCGAACAGGAGAGATGAAAAAAATATTGTTTCGGTTGTAACACCGCGATATGAATGTACCATTGGTTTCAGGGGCAACGGGCGAACGAGCAAAAGAAGGTATCTCCATAAACTGCGGTCTACTGGCGCTGGGCAACGTGATATCTGCGCTCGGGGACAGGTCGCGTCGCGTCATGCACGTGCCTTACCGGGACTCCAAGCTGACGCGGCTGCTGCAAGACTCACTCGGAGGTAAATATTGGTAACTGTATAGACTGCAGTCTACTGGCGCTGGGCAAGCGTATTTTTTTATCTTTTATTTTAACGAGGCTTTAGAACATCAAATGCGACTATGACAGCTTCATAAGTCAGCTTTTTTTATGATTTTCTCAAATAAACAGAATACATTTTTAAAGAAATTATCTGCCAAACTGCATGACAGTTTGTTGGCAGAAAAAAATTAGCTCTCTAACACTGTTCTTAACATAAATCCTTAAAATTAAATGCATGCATGTATAAAGGCATGCAAGGGGATGCCCCGAAGGCACATAATAGCTCACCATTTTTTTTTTTTAATCCACTTGTCCAATTAGAGTATATATCTCTAAGTATGTTTACCCGTTGCCTACCTACTTAGTACCCGTTTCACCATCCATTGATTAATTTTATTTGACTGATAAATGTGATGCTGTCTCCGTCTACTCGAGCAAAACAAACAGAGACGGCATCACATTTATCCGTGAAAT
The DNA here is from genome assembly GCF_025370935.1 of Choristoneura fumiferana. Classification (NCBI taxonomy): domain Eukaryota; kingdom Metazoa; phylum Arthropoda; class Insecta; order Lepidoptera; family Tortricidae; genus Choristoneura; species Choristoneura fumiferana. The sequence continues at coordinate 19,512,123 of NC_133489.1, read as the reverse complement.
AAATTTAAGCAATTTATGGTAAAACAGGGGAATAATCTTTGATCGCAGGCAACAGCAACACTGTTATGATAGCGTGCGTGTCCCCGAGCGACCGCGACTTCATGGAAACCCTGAACACTCTGAAGTACGCCAACCGCGCGCGGAACATCAAGAACCGCTGCGTCGTCAACCAGGACCTCACCTCCAGGACCATCAACCAGCTGCGGCACGAGGTGGCGCGCCTGCAGCTCGAGCTGGCCGAGTACAAACAGGTCACAAAACTATACGACTCGAAAGATGCTCTTTTTATTTTCAGACTTCAGTCTTCAGATATCGTATTACAGATTTGGGTATTCGCGCTAAGAGAACACGCAGGTACTTGAAGCACAGTTTATTACATATCAGAGGAGATTTTAATAAGCACACTGTAGGAAGGTAACGCTCTTAGCGAAACAGTACGTTCCCTGACGTCTTTACCAGGGGGGGGACAGTCGCCTATACCGTACTAATTCATGTCGATAGCGCCGCCATCTCCTTTATTGAACCTAAAATAAAACAGATTGTTGTCGTTTGTTTCGGATAGATGTCACTGTAAGTTTGAGATCACAAAATTTTATTTATTAAAAAATATTTTGTCGTTGATAATTACCGCAAAAATGAACTTTATTTTCGAAATTGACAATCGTATTGTAATTTCTAATATAAAAGTCACATAATTGTATCCGCTCAGTCGTTACAAATATTTTTGTGTAGCAACCCTCTATGTCAGGCCAGGCGTCTATTCGCGCTCAACAAGGAACAAGATGGCTACGTTACAATCGAAACTGAGACCACATAAAAAGTAAAGACAGTGCTGCAAACGGAAAATTGAGGCTGGTTTAAACTTAAGAAGACTGAATTCAAGCGGTCTCACTTCTCTTTTGCAGCCCTGTTTTTAGTTTTTATGTGGTTTGAGCTGGGAAGCAAATCCAGTAAAGTAAATGAATACCTGTGACTATTAATAGCTATACGTATGGATGGATATATACATCAATGGTACTAGTTACGAAATGCAGACGGCGCTTCAAAACCGTCTGCATGAATGAGACGAGAGAGGGCTCTCTTTTCCCCGTATATTATACTACTCTTTGGTCTTTACTGTTCGGCTGCTCGATTGAAAGTGAATCCAGTCGGTGTCGCCCCTGACGTTACGACTGTCGAAGCGCGTGAAACGGAAGTTGAATGGTCTACGCCGCTAGGTGGCGCGCTTACGTTTCGTTTAGTATCCGTAGTAATGACTGACTACGACATACGAATAAAAGATTAACGTGACTGATTGATAGACAACGTCATGGTTCCTCCGCCTTCCCCAAAGAACCCCCTTACCTCCATATAAATGCAATGTTCTTTTCATCTATATCTCAATATTACTACGAGTATTTCTACTCGTTACTCAGTTGTTACACTTTACAAACACTCACCAAGTTAGGGGGAACTTAACCATCTGCTTCGCACAAACCAATACATACCAAGTTAGGGGATACTTAACCATCTGCCTCGCACAAACCAACACTTGATTCTCATAATTATAAACCATTTATCCTCTCATTACAACCGTTCGTGTCTCACATTCAATCCTCACCCGTCCAATTCCTTTTTTAGACTCCCACGTCACACCTTAGTGTTACCAGTTATTAAAGTTGCGTTCAGAAATCGTTTAAGGAAATCGTTTAAGGAACTCACCAATAATTCTTAATCGCGATTATTCGCGACACATAGATCTCACTGCAAAAATCTCGCTGTTAAAAAAGCCGCTGTTTATTGGTCTTATAAATTAATCTTACCAAGCTTTCTGATTCTGACTCGCATATCATTCTGAACAGGGCAAGCGAATCATATCAGAGAACGGTGAAGAGGGCTGGAGCGACGTGGCCCAAGAGAACGCGATCCTGACGGGCGAGGTGGAGTCCCTGCGGCGCCGCGTCAAGGCCATGCAGGGCACCATCGACCAGCTGTCGGCGCGGAACAGCGAGCTGGTAGCACAGAAGGCGCTGGGGAACTTCGCGCCGAAGGACGGCAGCCCGGAGGCGGCGGACTGTTCGCTGACGGCGCTTGTGCAGGTTAGTCCAGCTCCAGATGGTTAAAGTGGCATTTTTAACTTTTCGCTGACCATAAATTATACACTTCACCTTCTGATATGTAAATAATAGTGTCAACTTTTACGGACGTATTTGAGAAAATACATAGATGTCACGGGACAAAGCATAAAATTGCCTACACAAGTAACAGGGAATTGGTCGTTGCACTACCCACAGACCCAATAGTACAAGATTTGCTAAGTTCAGTAAGTACCTAGATTTATTTAGTTGTTAATTTGTTCGTCCCAGGGTTACGTGAGCGAGATAGAGGAGCTCCGCGCGCAGCTGATGGAGGCGAATGGGCTTTACGAGGCGAGCCGGCGGCGCGAGGCGCACGCCGCGCGCACGCGCAACGATTCCCTGCACGACACCGCTTCCGTCATAGACGACGCCAAGCGGGAACTCTACAAGGTACTTACTTTTTGGCTACGGATCTCTATAAAGTGAAAGTAATCTCTACAGACTTGTGTTTTCTGTACTGCTTACTATGTGTTGGTATTTAATAATAAGTTTTTGGTAAAAATTTCATTTTTAATACAAGCTTTGTCTTGCTGTCTGTACTTTTTGTTGACTGTACTTGCTTTGTCACCCAAACTACATTTGCATACCAAATTTCAAGTCGATGCTATTAACCGTTGAAGAGTTCCGTCCTACGGAGACGATCCTGGTGGAACTAGCAGGATGTCACTACCAGATTATTGTATTGTCACGCAATTTACATAACATAAGTACGCCAAATTTCAAATCTATTTGACCACTGGAAGTTGGTCGAATCCAACTTGTAAGATTTATCCCGCATACACACACACACACACACGCACGCACGCACGCACGCACGCACGCACGCACGCACGCACGCACGCACGCACACACACACACACACACACACACACACACACACACACACACAAACATCACGCCGATTCCCAAATGGGGTAGACAGAGCACACGAAACGTTACCGCTTCGGAGCCACTTTTAGCAATTTTAGGTTTAAAGTTCGACTAAAACGGTACAATAATGACAGGTTGCTAGCCTGTCGCCTACGGTATACCTTAACCTCCGTCAGCTTACGACATCCACGGAAGAAATGGAGAGGTGTAATTCTAACCCGACACCACACGGGTGGTCTTATATACATACATGGCATGTTAAATAAAAGCTTGTAAAAAGTAATTGTATTGTATGGTATTTCTGTTGTTTGCAGGAAAAAGAACTCCTAGCCCGCAGCATGGGCGAGTTAGAATTCCAGCGCAAAGTAAACATGAGCGAGAGCATGACGAGCGGCGCGGGCGACGCAGACGCGCTCGTGATCGGCGTGAGGGAGCGGGCCGAGGGAGAGAGCGCCGACGACTCGGACCCTTCCGATCAGGACGACTCCGACTCCGACGGGGACGACGACGAGCAGGAGGAGGTTAAAGGTGGGTTCTGCCACAGCGGAATATAATCTACAAGGTTACTTTTTTTAATTAGCTTGTATTATCAGGTGGTAGGACCTTGTGCAAGGTGCGCCCGGATTGCAACCACCATCTTGCTCGCTAATCCTGCCGTGAAGCAGCAGTGCTTGCACTGTTGTGTTTTGGCGTGGAGAGTAAGACAGCCGGTGAAATTACTGGCACTTGAGGTATCCCATCTTAGGCCTCTAGGTTGGCAACGCATCTGCAATACCCCTGGTGTTGCAGATGTTTATGGGCGGTGGTGATCTCTTACCATCAGGAGACCCACTTGCTCGTTTGCCATCCAGTCGAATAAAAAAAAAATATGTCACGCTGCTGGGCAAAAGCCTCCTCTTTGTTTTCCACTTGTTTCTACCTTTGGACAGCTCACCAGTCTACAAGTATAGTCTGCCGAAGTAATTGCGCTAGGAGACAGACACTTTTTTTTCAATTTAAACCAATCGACATTCAATTTTTTTAATAAGTTATTTTTAGTTAATTTCTGGTGTCAATTTTTCAAATTTCAAATTTCAAAATTTATCAAATTCAAATTTCAAATGATTTATTCAGTAAATAGGCCGCAATGGGCACTTTTACACGTCATTTTTTTAAACTACCAGCACTTTCGGAAAGACCATCATTTCCAAGAAGAATGCGCCGCAAGAAACTTGGCAGAAAGTCATTTTTTCATAATAATATAATTACAAATAATATACTTAAAAACTATATTATACAATTAAAGAAAAAAAAATACAAAAAAAATAATAATAAAAATACATGTATGTATGGGGTCCCTTAGTTACAATACTAAACACTAACTATATCTAAACTATATCTACGTTCAGTGGAAGTGTAGAATGCTTCCACCGTCGTAAATTTTAAAATAATAATAACAATAATTTAGTTCTGAAATATACATTTCAGGTCAAGTAACCATTAAGCTTTTCTTAATAATTAATTATCTTTCTTTCAGTAGTATGTTTTTACCGCTGTAAGAAAAAAAGGTTCTGGCGAACGTAGCACCTCTCTGTTTTTAGAAGCTGATTAAAAATGCCCTTTTTACAAAAAAAAATAAATATCGAAATGCATTTTTGTAATCGAGGAATAAAGAAACATTTGTCAATTTTTTTATCATCAAACATATACACAGTACGAAGAAAACAGAAAGTTCCGACTTCTCATTTAACATTAAAAAATTCTAATCGTGCATTCATTTTATTTATTTATTCAGCCTTAATAAATCCTTACCTCTTGTATCTCACAGCCCAACACGCGCTGTCAGCGCAGCTAGCGGCTCTAAGCGACGACATCGACACGAAAGCGCGGCTCATTGAGCAGCTGGAACTGTCCCAGGCGCGGCTTCAAGCGCTGCGCCAGCACTACGAGCAACGATTGGATACGCTGCACACGCAAATTAAAGCGACACACGCTGAGAGGGATAAAGTGCTGTCAACGCTTAGTGAGTATTTCTGATGTATTTGGTGGCTTAGACCAACCGTTATCTATCAGTGACAACCGGTGACAACTAGTTGACAGACGGATTTAATAGACAATCTATTAGACAAGTGCCAATTGTATTTTTAGCACAAACAATGGTAATGGTAAATGGTAAAAAAAACTGTAATTTCCTACCGGCCCTGGCTTTATTGTGTCCGATTTTGGTGCTAGTGACTGTACCCTGTCACTCGTCCCGTCAACCCTTTAACGGCCATTGTCGGAATTATAAGTCACAAATTATCCAGCTGATTTCACCGCAGTCTTATAATTAAGACAAAATGTCATATAGTTTCGGTGTAGGTGGCGACACGGGCACGTACGAATGAAAACGTAATGGCTGTTAAAAGGTTAATGTGTTTTGAAACGTTCCCCGCAGCGTCCCAGGCGTCCCCGCCGAGCGAGAAACTGAAACGAGTGAAGGACGAGTACGAGCGTCGTCTGAGCGGGATGGCGCGCGAGCTGAAGCGGCTGCAGGGCGCCGCCCGCGAACACACGCGACTGCAGCGCTCGCAGCGGCAGACCGCGCAGCAGATACTGACGCTCAGGAATGAGCTGCAGGCTATGAAACGGGATAAGGTGACTTGTCTTCACTTAGCTTCACTCTAACCGCGCGGTTTAGCGCACCGTCCCTCTTTAACCTCTTGACCGCCATACTATGAATGAGGTGAAGCTCTGTACGCCACAGAAAAACCAACGACAGATCAACTGATTTATTTATTAGCAAATAATATGTTAATAGAATAATTTATCCGCGAATTATTTATGTTATGTGTGTAACTAAAATACTATTCATCTTGTTTATTTGTATGGAGTACATATCCAAAAAAACCTTATTTTTCGTGTATTTATCGAAATAAAATAACGAATAAACAAGCATTCGTCATTTGGCAAGTGGTCCAGTTTGGATATTACCAAATACATGCCAAAACGGTCTCGCAGTCCGGTAGGAATGACATCATAAAAATCGGACTACTCTGTAAAAAGTTATAGATAAAAAAACGCGTCGACTTGAGAACCTCCTCCGTTTTTTTATTCGTCCGTTAAAATGCATAAAATTGCAGAATCACAAAAAGATCAATCGAGTTAGCAACTAAGTTTAACCCTTTTCCAGGCATAGTGCATATAGTGACCAAAGAAATGTACACAAATATTCGACCTTGCTACATTTACAATATGGTACAAAATCAATAGAAGTCATTAAAAATTATAATTGTTTTTAAATTAATCCCTCATAGGTAAACAACATAAAATTTAGATTTATTTTATAGTATCTTACTTAAATTAGCGGGGCATGGAAAAGGGTTAATATTTCTTTCTGGTTATTGACAAACTCGCGATTATGAACTTAAGTTCGATTTTTTTTAAATTCTTTATTCCAGGTGAAATTAATACAACGAATGCGAACAGAAGCGAAACGTCACGCCCAAGCTGAAGCGATCAGAGCCAAAGAGGTAAACCGAATTTAGTTCTCCGAATACTTATCCATTTAATCGTCAGAAACCTAATTATTTGTATTTCATTTACAGGTAGCCCAACTCCGAAAAGAATCTCGTAAGAATGCCAACATAATCAGATCTCTAGAAGCAGAGACAAAGTTAAAAGAACAGGTAAGTTGTCATTATCTTTCGTTTAAGGAAAACAGCGCGTGTGATGTGTGTATTTCATCAGTTTTATTTACATTGTATTTCTTTTTTAGGTTTTAAAACGGAAACAAGAAGAGGTATCATTATTAAGGCGAGGGCATCGCGACAAGCTGAGCAGCAGAGCCGCTGGTCGATTACACGGTACAAATAACATTTCGGAATGTTTTTACTTCCGTAATTACCTCGACCTTTTTAGGGTTCCGTAGTCAACTAGGAACCTTTATAGTTTCGCCATGTCTGTCCGTCTGTCTGTCTGTCTGCCTGTCCGTCCGCGGCAAAAGCGGCTACGAGCGCAGCCAGCTGTAACGGCAATTTTTCTAAAAATATTAGTTTTTCTTTTACAAATATACAATTTTATTCGCAATTGTGATGAAAAACATTGTATGTCGCACTGGTACGTGGTACTAGAATTACGAACATCGACTCATTAAAGCCAGTCAGTCAGTCTATAGACTCTCGATCGTAATTTTTTATTTACTGCCCTTAAGACATAATGTATTATTAACAGGCAATCGTTCCCGCACGTCGTACCGCGAGACGTGGTCCCGCCTGGAGGCGTGGCTGTCCCGCGCGAGCGCCGCGCGCGCCGCGCTGGCCGAGCTGGAGGCCGCGCTGGAGCGGCAGCTCAGGCAGCGCGAGCGCGCGCACGCGGCCGGAGACGCGCCGCTGATGGACTACCTGCGGGGCGCCATCGCAGACACGCACCACCAGATCATGCAGCTGGAGGTCAGTGCCCCCTGAGGTCAGTAGGGCCGCGCTGGAGCGGCAGCTCAGGCAGCGCGAGCGCGCGCACGCGGCCGGAGACGCGCCGCTGATGGACTACCTGCGGGGCGCCATCGCAGACACGCACCACCAGATCATGCAGCTGGAGGTCAGTGCCCCCTGAGGTCAGTAGGGCCGCGCTGGAGCGGCAGCTCAGGCAGCGCGAGCGCGCGCACGCGGCCGGAGACGCGCCGCTGATGGACTACCTGCGGGGCGCCATCGCAGACACGCACCACCAGATCATGCAGCTGGAGGTCAGTGCCCCCTGAGGTCAGTAGGGCCGCGCTGGAGCGGCAGCTCAGGCAGCGCGAGCGCGCGCACGCGGCCGGAGACGCGCCGCTGATGGACTACCTGCGGGGCGCCATCGCAGACACGCACCACCAGATCATGCAGCTGGAGGTCAGTGCCCCCTGAGGTCAGTAGGGCCGCGCTGGAGCGGCAGCTCAGGCAGCGCGAGCGCGCGCACGCGGCCGGAGACGCGCCGCTGATGGACTACCTGCGGGGCGCCATCGCAGACACGCACCACCAGATCATGCAGCTGGAGGTCAGTGCCCCCTGAGGTCAGTAGGGCCGCGCTGGAGCGGCAGCTCAGGCAGCGCGAGCGCGCGCACGCGGCCGGAGACGCGCCGCTGATGGACTACCTGCGGGGCGCCATCGCAGACACGCACCACCAGATCATGCAGCTGGAGGTCAGTGCCCCCTGAGGTCAGTAGGGCCGCGCTGGAGCGGCAGCTCAGGCAGCGCGAGCGCGCGCACGCGGCCGGAGACGCGCCGCTGATGGACTACCTGCGGGGCGCCATCGCAGACACGCACCACCAGATCATGCAGCTGGAGGTCAGTGCCCCCTGAGGTCAGTAGGGCCGCGCTGGAGCGGCAGCTCAGGCAGCGCGAGCGCGCGCACGCGGCCGGAGACGCGCCGCTGATGGACTACCTGCGGGGCGCCATCGCAGACACGCACCACCAGATCATGCAGCTGGAGGTCAGTGCCCCCTGAGGTCAGTAGGGCCGCGCTGGAGCGGCAGCTCAGGCAGCGCGAGCGCGCGCACGCGGCCGGAGACGCGCCGCTGATGGACTACCTGCGGGGCGCCATCGCAGACACGCACCACCAGATCATGCAGCTGGAGGTCAGTGCCCCCTGAGGTCAGTAGGGCCGCGCTGGAGCGGCAGCTCAGGCAGCGCGAGCGCGCGCACGCGGCCGGAGACGCGCCGCTGATGGACTACCTGCGGGGCGCCATCGCAGACACGCACCACCAGATCATGCAGCTGGAGGTCAGTGCCCCCTGAGGTCAGTAGGGCCGCGCTGGAGCGGCAGCTCAGGCAGCGCGAGCGCGCGCACGCGGCCGGAGACGCGCCGCTGATGGACTACCTGCGGGGCGCCATCGCAGACACGCACCACCAGATCATGCAGCTGGAGGTCAGTGCCCCCTGAGGTCAGTAGGGCCGCGCTGGAGCGGCAGCTCAGGCAGCGCGAGCGCGCGCACGCGGCCGGAGACGCGCCGCTGATGGACTACCTGCGGGGCGCCATCGCAGACACGCACCACCAGATCATGCAGCTGGAGGTCAGTGCCCCCTGAGGTCAGTAGGGCCGCGCTGGAGCGGCAGCTCAGGCAGCGCGAGCGCGCGCACGCGGCCGGAGACGCGCCGCTGATGGACTACCTGCGGGGCGCCATCGCAGACACGCACCACCAGATCATGCAGCTGGAGGTCAGTGCCCCCTGAGGTCAGTAGGGCCGCGCTGGAGCGGCAGCTCAGGCAGCGCGAGCGCGCGCACGCGGCCGGAGACGCGCCGCTGATGGACTACCTGCGGGGCGCCATCGCAGACACGCACCACCAGATCATGCAGCTGGAGGTCAGTGCCCCCTGAGGTCAGTAGGGCCGCGCTGGAGCGGCAGCTCAGGCAGCGCGAGCGCGCGCACGCGGCCGGAGACGCGCCGCTGATGGACTACCTGCGGGGCGCCATCGCAGACACGCACCACCAGATCATGCAGCTGGAGGTCAGTGCCCCCTGAGGTCAGTAGGGCCGCGCTGGAGCGGCAGCTCAGGCAGCGCGAGCGCGCGCACGCGGCCGGAGACGCGCCGCTGATGGACTACCTGCGGGGCGCCATCGCAGACACGCACCACCAGATCATGCAGCTGGAGGTCAGTGCCCCCTGAGGTCAGTAGGGCCGCGCTGGAGCGGCAGCTCAGGCAGCGCGAGCGCGCGCACGCGGCCGGAGACGCGCCGCTGATGGACTACCTGCGGGGCGCCATCGCAGACACGCACCACCAGATCATGCAGCTGGAGGTCAGTGCCCCCTGAGGTCAGTAGGGCCGCGCTGGAGCGGCAGCTCAGGCAGCGCGAGCGCGCGCACGCGGCCGGAGACGCGCCGCTGATGGACTACCTGCGGGGCGCCATCGCAGACACGCACCACCAGATCATGCAGCTGGAGGTCAGTGCCCCCTGAGGTCAGTAGGGCCGCGCTGGAGCGGCAGCTCAGGCAGCGCGAGCGCGCGCACGCGGCCGGAGACGCGCCGCTGATGGACTACCTGCGGGGCGCCATCGCAGACACGCACCACCAGATCATGCAGCTGGAGGTCAGTGCCCCCTGAGGTCAGTAGGGCCGCGCTGGAGCGGCAGCTCAGGCAGCGCGAGCGCGCGCACGCGGCCGGAGACGCGCCGCTGATGGACTACCTGCGGGGCGCCATCGCAGACACGCACCACCAGATCATGCAGCTGGAGGTCAGTGCCCCCTGAGGTCAGTAGGGCCGCGCTGGAGCGGCAGCTCAGGCAGCGCGAGCGCGCGCACGCGGCCGGAGACGCGCCGCTGATGGACTACCTGCGGGGCGCCATCGCAGACACGCACCACCAGATCATGCAGCTGGAGGTCAGTGCCCCCTGAGGTCAGTAGGGCCGCGCTGGAGCGGCAGCTCAGGCAGCGCGAGCGCGCGCACGCGGCCGGAGACGCGCCGCTGATGGACTACCTGCGGGGCGCCATCGCAGACACGCACCACCAGATCATGCAGCTGGAGGTCAGTGCCCCCTGAGGTCAGTAGGGCCGCGCTGGAGCGGCAGCTCAGGCAGCGCGAGCGCGCGCACGCGGCCGGAGACGCGCCGCTGATGGACTACCTGCGGGGCGCCATCGCAGACACGCACCACCAGATCATGCAGCTGGAGGTCAGTGCCCCCTGAGGTCAGTAGGGCCGCGCTGGAGCGGCAGCTCAGGCAGCGCGAGCGCGCGCACGCGGCCGGAGACGCGCCGCTGATGGACTACCTGCGGGGCGCCATCGCAGACACGCACCACCAGATCATGCAGCTGGAGGTCAGTGCCCCCTGAGGTCAGTAGGGCCGCGCTGGAGCGGCAGCTCAGGCAGCGCGAGCGCGCGCACGCGGCCGGAGACGCGCCGCTGATGGACTACCTGCGGGGCGCCATCGCAGACACGCACCACCAGATCATGCAGCTGGAGGTCGGTCTAATTGTGGCCGGATATCCATCGCATCTCTAGTTTACACAAACTAACCCGGCCACTCGCTTAACCCGTCGAGCGCTAGGCTATATTTATAGTTTTTAAATACTAACATTATTTTTAAGATTGCTACTAACAAAAATGAGATCTATGTTATATTTTTAAATAAAATAAATTATTATTATTATATAAAATTATGTGGTCATAGCGCTCAAGAATTTTCTCGACAAAATTTTTTTGGAACCTACTTCAGTCGCTGTGGTCAAAACACCGTTGCACACAGGGCGCTCTATGCTATTGAAAATGCATTATTTAACTCGATTCTATTCCATCAGGAGGAGAACGACGAGAACGAGCTGCCGCGCTTGTTAGAGGCGGTGGACTGCGCGGAGGCGGGCCGCTACGCGCTGGCGCGGCTGGCGGCGCACGCGCTGCAGGCCGCGCACGAGCGCGCAAGACACGCGCAGGCGCTCGCCGACGCGCGCGCGCAAATAGCACAGGTACTGGCGTGCTCATTCAAATTGGGTAGTCAACTAGGTCATCCACCCAATGGGCACTAGTGGACAACGTTGTGTCAACGAGTGATTAATGCATAGTCAACTGGGTCATCTCGTCTTCTTCGGAGCCGAAGTATGGGCAACGCGTGGCAAACCTTTACATACATTTTGAAAATTGTACTGCAGGAAATACGCCATAAAGCTTAAATTTCAATATTTAACTTGAAATGCGCTTTGGAGCGACAGAGGGGTGATTTAGAACGTCGCGGCACCCCATTGTGCGTTCATGCATCTCCATCCATCCCAGCCTATATACGTCCCACTGCTGGGCAGAGGCCTCCTCTCAGAACAAGAGGGCTTAGGCCATAGTTCCCACGCGGGCCCAGTGCGGATTGGGAACTTCACACGCACCATTGAATTGCTTCGCAGGTTTGTGCAGGTTTCCTCACGATGTTTTCCTTCACCGCAAAGCTCGTGGTAAATTTCAAATGTAACTCCGCACATGAATTTCGAAAAACTCAGAGGTGCGAGCCGGGGTTTGAACCCACGGCCCTCTGCTTGAGAGGCGATAGGGCAAACCACTAGGCCACCACGGCTTTATTCATTCATCTAAGTTCATGCATCTAAGAGGTCATATTTCATGCGGCTGCTATCGACGATTCTAAAGTTGGTTTATCTTGGTTGGTTTACGGCATAGATGTCGCTAGCGTCGCTGCTTAAGTGACTAAGTAAGAAACACAAGCTGAGATATGAGATGCATAGGGAAATTCGTGTCGGTACCGTTGACCATCAGTGGTGTAGCGGTATAGCACGCGGTACGGAATACCGAGGACCTGGGTTCGATTCCCAGTGATGGTCTTATTTTTCTGTTTTTTCTGTGCATTTTCAATTTTGTATTTTCAATTTTGGTTTATCTGTTTAGATGGAGGAGAGTGCGGAGCGGGCGGCGGCGGCGGTGCCCGGCGACGACCACAACCTGAACCCGTGGGGCGCGGGCGCACTGTGCGCGTTGCTCGCGCGCGTCTCCAGCGGCACCAGCACGCGCTCCGTCTCGCCCGTCGACGGGTCAGTGGGGACGCACCCTTACCACAGATTACATAATAGATACTAAGTAACAGATGCGACGTGCGATGAATCATGTGAAAATTGTGGAAGAAAGGGTTTATGTATTACGTGGTGTATAAACGTGCGCAGTTGTATGGTAAAAGCTTGTAGATCATTGAAAACTCCTCTAAAAAACAAAAAAATAATCTTTGATCTACTTACTACTAGTTCCCGTTTGATCTCAACCGTTCCTAAGCCTGGTAAAGTTGTCTCAAATCGTTACTCATCATTCCAGTGCTCTGCTAGATCGGCCCGTGATAACATCCAATGGAACGCGGGAATCAGTCACGGCGCCCGCCTCGCCGCCGGACGATAACAGAAACTCGCCCTTCCAACGAAACACGTGAGTATACTAATACCACCAGTACAGTCAACAGCAACCCGGAAAACGTTCACAATGAGCGACTACTTGCCACCTGCTTCCACTTGTTGCCCTGAACTCCCGATATCATCAGTCCACTTTCGTATTTTCTCTATTAAAAAAAACACATGGAAACTGCTCTAGCGCCTTCACTTGTCTCTTACCTTGCAGCGTCCGCCGCGGCTCCGTGCGGCTCCGCGACCTCGGCGTGTACGGGAGCGAGACAAACGATGACGTGATGACGCAGTCGCTCATCGAGCCCATTTCACCCCGCCCCGTGCCCCTCAGCAGAGTGCCTAGCGCGCCCGGCAGCCTAAGGTAAACTGTACCACGAGTAAAGTCGAGTTCTTAAACTTGTGAGCAAAAATTTGATCAAAAATATCTGAACACCCTTCTACGCCGTTAAGAATAGTTTCGTGTGAGTTTATAAACTTGACTGTACAACTCATTGACAATACGGCATATAATTGGAACACCAATTTTCTTTTAAATATCTAAGGCGAGAAGAACCCAAGAAAATATCCAATGGTAGTTTCGCTCATTTAATTTGCTCAACAGAATCGTACGCGGTTTATGGCCTACTACCTACTCGTATATAATGAATCATAAAAAGTAAACTAAGGATTTATTCCAATCTGTTAGATAAATAACATTGGGTACTATCGTTCTTAGAAATTTGGTAGTACGCATTCTTATGGTTTCGGAATATTTTGTAAATAAAAGTAAAAAAAAATTGTAACATGCTTTTACTTATGCTAAAAAAAAAGAAATACATATTAGATACTCCATACCGATCAACTCATTACAATATACAATTTTAAAAAACTTCTCGCGAGGTTTTATTGTGTAGATAATATTATACTTCTGATCGGCGGGGAAGTACTCTTTCGTAAGGAGTGACAAATACTAACAAACAGTACACTAATAGGCCTAAATATCTGTTTTTTAACTTTAGTGTTGAATTTTCTATGTTACTAACAAACAATGTTACAACGCAAACAGTAATTAAGTACAAATAAAAATGATAGATATCACAGAAGTAGCATTGTATTTATTTAGTTGTAAAATTGGAGCAATTTCCAGCACGCACACCATGTGACGTCACCACATTGTCCTATGTCCACGGCACGTTTTCAGAGGCTTGCAGCCAATCGGAGCGCTCGCTTCGCCGATGACGTCACGCCGCGCCCCGCCCCCCGAAAGCCCGCGTCCACTCAGGAGGCAACACAGTCTTGCCAAACCAGCGTCATTGTACGTATTTTTTATTGGCTATTTTTTATTTTAAACGTAGCTCAATTCTGCCATGATGTTTAGATTAATTTTAAAAGTTCGCGGTATATTTCTGAAGCTGTGTGCCCGCAAATTCGTCTGCTTTCCCGGGATACAAAGTAATCTAAAAATGGAGAAACTTTGTAGTTGGTTCCAGATACACACAAACAAATAAAGTTTCCTACAGTCAGGTCACCAGGATATCTGACACAACAAAATGTGCATAACGTATCATTGTTGTCGCATTGTTGTCTCTCGTATCAAGACTGCATTGAGCTACGAAATAAAAGTTGGGTCCACATGGTTTGATTTTGTCATCCCAAATTAAAATAAGACTATAAACGTCGTGTTATATGAAAGGGTTCCAGATTTGCAGGACCCCAATAACTTACACAAGCATAAGGGCTACATAAGTTTCAATCAGCATTTAGTATGATATAGTTAGTGGGCATTATTTGGTAGTATGTATGCATGGTAGTCTGTTTCAACCTTGAAATTTAAAGCTTATCGCTTATCTAACGTCTCAGCTACTCTTAAGAATACAATATTGTTTTTGTTGACATTATTATAATTTATTATAAAAAGTAATAAATAAATAATAACTTAAAAAACCGTGGCCACTTTAATCTAAAATTAAACCGATCTATTTTTAACTACAATGTTTCATCTGTTACTGATAATTTTCTGTTTTTTTTTTATGTGACTAATATCTATGGTATCTCTTCTGTTTAATAGAAACAGACGGCATCACAATTATTTCTCACGTAAACTAACAGGAACTTAAAAGAGAGTAGTGAAACGGCGGGAAAATAAAGTTAAATAATATTTACTCGTATTAAATTAATTCTAATAGTGGTTGAGACGTTTCTTACGCAATAAACTTTTCTTTATTTGCATGTCACACTGCTTGGGATATGTGTTACCTATATTATAATTTAGTATTGATAGTATGAGTACTTATCTTTTACTTATAGATTTATAGATCTTTGGTGTTGATCATTCTTTTAGACATCGTCATGTTTACCTACATGTCATCTTCCCCTTAATTTCACTATCGATTGCTATATGTATAGTTATTGGTATTTTATAATATTTTTTGTGTGGAACATAATATACTTATAACTTGTTACCACCAAAACTTAGACAACCCTTGAATACATATGTGTTTAGGATGTCAGTTTATGTAGAACTGTCACTACGAATATCTCATTTTTTTTCGGACCAAAGACCAAATGTGTCTTATGTCTTTATGAGTAATGCAGCCTGAAATAATAATGGGTTAGCTTTAAACTTTTTGATAATTCAATATTTATTATCACCAGATCTCAGTTAAGAAGGTAATATTTTTGCTTTAATCTAAATAGCTCCCTGTTTCCCTGTAAATATGTATAGTTAGTGGGCTTTAAGCTAGGTACCTATTTGGAAAAAAAACATTTAGCTGACATAAGGATTTGTCCTTTCTTTTTTTTTCTTTTGTGGGAAGACAGATTCTCGTCTTTAGCTTTCGCTGGAGTAGCTGTTACGGACTGAGCGCGTAAATATGCGTATTTATTGTACATTTAGGGGCTGTTTCACCATCCATTGATTAGTGTTAACTGACGGTTAAATGTGATGCCGTCTATGTTTATTTGAACAAAACAAATAGAGACGGCCGGCATCACATTTAACCGTCAGTTAACACTAATCAATGGATGGTGAAACAGCCCCATAAACTTGTAACACAATTAGGGGCTGTTTCACCATCCATTGATTACTGTTGAGTGACGGTTAAGTGTGGTGCCGTCTCCGTCTATTCGAACAAAACAAATAGAGACAGCATCACATTTAACCGTCAGTTAACACTAATCAATGGATGGTGAAACAGCCCCTTAATCTCACACATTGCCGTGGTTATGTGGAACGGGGTTCATCGCAAGGTGCCGATACCGTTAATTCATCAGATAGCGGTGTCTAACTGTAATGCTGTAAATGGCCACCTGTAGAACACTATAGATTAGGTTTGTTTTATAACAATTCTGAATAATTTATTGATTCAGAGAAAAAAGTATGACAGTCAAAATATTATGACTTTCAACAATTATACGAACCAATATGGACCCTACTCTTCTCCATAGAGTCTACTGTATAGCTTTCGCCGTCATCCCTACTAATATTATAAAACCGAAAGTAACTCTGACTGTCTGTCTGTTACGCTTTCATGTCAAAACCGCTGAAACCATTTTGATGAAATTTGGTATAGAGATAGTTTAAGCCCCAAACTTTTTATTCCGGTAGAGGGAGCCACCGCGCGATAACCTAGGTCCGCGCAGACGAAGTCGCGGGCATAAGCTAGTCTTTCGTATCCTAACCTAACCTTATTTTGAACAACTCTAGCCTTACGCTCAGCAGGGCTACTACGAAACTCGCAAATCGAAGTTCGTATCGCACCGTCTCTTTCATTCGCGTATTAAATGACATAAGCGTCAGCGGAACGGCAACATACGAAGTTCGAGTTTTGCACTTCGTGGTATAGGGCCAGTTCGTACAGACGTTACTCCAGCTTAGCATAGGTGATGGTTGCGGGGCTAGTTGGTTCAAGCGTGTGCTTGCTTGCAGCCTCCTGACTGACCTGAACATAGTCGAGGACTGACGGAAGACGCCGCGCACCGCACCCTAGATAAATGTATATACTGTGGCTAACACGCTCTGCATGCTCCGTTGTCTTACCGCTTTTCTTTTCTTAAAATCTACACACGTTTTTTTTTTATTGACGCTGAGCCTTAACGGCCAAAGACACTTGGTCCTTGCTTTTGTTAAAAAAATCTACACTCGTTATAAACAGTCTATGCACACTTGAGTTGTTCTCAAGTTTGCACTTTCCGTATTTAAGAGTCTCCCAAAGTATCCTAATTGTTTTTCATAGAGAGGTTTCATTCGCCCTAGCTACCTTCAATTGTTTTTGCAAATCGAAGTCATAAATTAAATGTACCTAGCTACAAACTTCAAATGAAAACCGACTTCACTGAACTGAACTAAGTAGGCAACTAAGGTAAAAGCAACGTGGCATGCAGGTTTATTTATAGACTTACTAATCTATCCCAAGGAAAATTGTGTAGCTTGAAGCGTAAACATTGCATTTTCTTTGTTGTACTTAATGTAGTTTAGTCTTCACCGACGTTTTGTCTACGCCTTAAAAATTTAAGAGAAGTGTATTGCGGAAGGATTGACTGAATAATCGCTTAGGGTGTAGCTTCGGCTTCCTTCTCACTTCTTTAAAATATATACCTAACAACAGAGATAATAACCAGTGCTCTAGATATAGATAGAAGAACAATCGACATTAGATTATATAGAAATTTTATAGATTTCTTATTGGCTATAGAATAAATATAAAACTTAACGATGCTTTACCCTAAATTTATACCTAAAGGCGTAGACAACCCGTTGTCGATTTTCCCGTTTGGAATGAAAAATCTTTGGTAAACAAACATCCCAAAGAAGTAGCATCTTCATTTGCCTCATTAGATTAGATCTACACTGCTACGATACTGATATAATACTTTTCCTTCCAAACGGAATTTAGTTGTATATGTAACGTCACAATGTGTAACCCTAGCTTTAACGAGGACGGCAGCTATGTGTACTTAGGTATGTATATAGGCTTTAATAAATAATTTCAAGTAAGCCTGTGTTTGTTTGCATCCTTGCATGGCAACCTATATGCATGTTAAACGAATTTGTGCCCTAATATTATTGATATAAATGCTGCTTTTAGATATTTAATGATGAATAATCTTGTTCTTTACGGAATTCTCAGACATTTCTTTTAAATAGTAGTTTCCGTTGTAGCTCTAATGTACTTACGAGTACAAGAAAACTGATGTCTTTTAAGTTTACTTGATGTGGTTTCTATTCATGAACTTTTTTGTATGTAATTAGCACTTTTTACCTTTACAATAGAAATGTTAATCAAAATGTGTGTTAGTATTTTGCACGTATTTCTAGCCGTGTTCAATTTGTTTCCACTTATGGCACACAACAATAATATTACTATTATTATTGAAATTTGTAGGTACTAGATTAATTTATACATATGAAAAGTTTCAACTGCCATTGCTTAAATATCTGAATGTTAGGAACTTTCTATAAGTGGTTTATATCAAAAGGGTAAGTTGATCACATTGAGATGTGTGTGCGCTGCCTGCTGCCATACTGTAACAAAGTTCCATAATTCATGTTGTTTACCCCATGTATAAGTTTTCATCCGTTTGTGGCCCGTTATCATTCTCGCCATAGTCCATGTAACCAAGTTGTAATAACAACCCTCCTAGTCCAACATATGCCCATTTCATTTTATTTTGAAATTCGAACAAAACATTTTCTTCCTAAAACATGCGCATTCTAATTCAGATTTTAAAAGTTTCTCGAATGCCAGTTCTCTTGAGTGTAAGACAGTTACAAGTTTTTTTTTTTTTTCAACTTTAATTCAATTTTATTTGGTCGACAAGAAGTAGATATGGCTACAACTAAACGTGGATCCCAAATGACAGGTTAACTACTCAACATAGAATTAGAGACCAATAGTGCTCAAGTGTCATTCAGTTGTGGGCTGAAATTTCGGTCACA
Organism: Choristoneura fumiferana; assembly: GCF_025370935.1. NCBI lineage: Eukaryota > Metazoa > Arthropoda > Insecta > Lepidoptera > Tortricidae > Choristoneura > Choristoneura fumiferana. Next base: position 19,493,411 of record NC_133489.1, on the reverse strand, counting down.
GACGTAATTTTATACCAAGTAGTATAAGTATTCATATAGGATCAACTCTAAGCCATAGGCGAATGCATTGGGTCAATTTCAGGGTAGGCCCCTGCTGCCTACTCAACGCACGTCAGAGTCAGAGTTATAATCGGTTCATAAATGCTAAATATATCGGCAGGAAGACAAAAAAAATTGAAGTTTGACAGAATTTTTTGTTCCTCATCCTTCCATCTTAACCCGCATACCCGTACGCTTGTAACGCTTCCACTAACGCAGAGAGGGCGCGCCGGCGCAGACGCCGCCCGCGTCGCCGGGCGCGGCGCGGCGCACGCGTGATGATGACGTGTTCCTGCGGCTCGCGCCCGCCGCCAACGACGCGCCGCCCGGCTGCGTCAAGGAAATCGCGCCTAAGGTACGGTTATTCTTATTCTTAAGTAGCTACTAGAAGGGGGGACAGGATAAGAGGCTGCTGCCCCTCCCTAAAGAATTGAAAAACAGTTTTCTTAAATGGCTCATAAATTAAAATGGAACTGGGTGGGACACGTCTGCCGTATGCATCTGGATCTCTAGGCCAAAGTTATCACCGATTGGATTCCCTGTGACGGGCACCGGAGCAGAGAATAGACCTAGAAGGCGATGGCGGGACGATTTGGACCGTTTCCAGCCGCACTGGCAAGATTCGGCTTTCGGAAATGAAACCTGTAGAAATTAAGACAATCAAACACGCACATTTTTGTTAGCTCTAAAAAAGGTTTGTTATCGAGTTATGAATATTATAATTTTAACTATTAGTTATTAAGTGAAATGTATTTAGCTACACCCACTGAGTAAAATTGTATTGATACTATCTGTATTGCGTAACATACGTACATACAATTTATGGCTTGAATAAATAATTAAATACTGCATTCAAGTAAGGACGAGTGGAAGCAAAAAGGGGAGGCTTTTGCCCTTTAGTGGGACACACCACAAGCTACGTAAAAAAAAAACACAAGATTGTGGGTAGATAACTCCCCATCTCCTATAAAACATCTCGTATAAAATTATCCCAAAGCGTATTTCACCTTATACACTTGTCATGTGAACCCCTAAATCAACGGTTCTTAACTATGTTGTTAGTAACCCAAAGTGTATGTATATTTGTAGCCAGCGATCCTAAAATGCCGCTAAAATTGACGTCAAAGTAAAATAATAAAAAAGGACCGGAGACAGAAAAAGGTTTAATCAGAGAATTCCCGCGACCCAGCCCAATACCGCCCACGACCTGAATTTGGGTCGCGATCCTAGGTCAACACGCGCTACCACAGAAAACCAATGTGGCAACACCATGCTGAGTGGAGGCCTTTTTGGTGTCCTGTCGTGTCACCACGTAGTGTAGTTTTTATTGTTAGTTTTAGTGTTTTAGTCTTATTACCATATGGTAGTGGTACTGATGGAACCAAATAAATCTTTCTTTCTTTCTAAAGGCTGACCAGAATTATAAAAAAACCTCGCCATCTTGCGGAAATAGAAAAAGTCTGAAGGGTTAGAAAATATTCCTTTAAATAAAATCAACGACACGACACCGTTGTCAATATGACTGGTAGGTACCGTATAGTAAGTGTAAAGAGTATTGCAATATAAAACGTAGAAGTGCTGCCCTCGCGTCAGGTTTTTTATATTCCTGGTCAGCCTTTACCCTGAATGCTTGTCAAGCGAACAGGGCCTCACAGTTGTGTTGTCGTTAGCGCGTGAGCGGCGGCACGGGCGCGTGGCTGCAGTGCACGCACGTGGCGGAGGGACACGCGGGCGCCGCGCTGTCTCTGGCCGTGGCTCCCGACATACTGTACAGCGGCGGCGTCGGTAAGTCACTTAAACTAGTTAAACAAGGTGTTCATTAAATAACTGAAAACCTGAAAAAAATTTGCTCAGAATGGTGAGTAGAATCGATAACGTACGATAAATTTAAATGCAGATTGTTTGTGTTTTTTAAATTCTATTTTTCTGTTTCTACTTAGTCTTTAAGTTACGAATGCAATGTAGGATGAATATTCGGTTGTTTTAAACCGCCGTCGTTATTTTCAACAGTTTATTTATCAGTTTTCTTAAGAAATTAATAAAATAAACATACACATCCGACTCATGTTGGAGCTATATATATACATAGCAGTGCTTGGGGGTTTACTAATGTTTCGGCGAATAACGTTTGGCAACCTGTTTCATTTCGCAACTTTTCATTTCCCAACTGTTTAATATTTCTGAAACTATAAATATTACAGGATTTTTATAAAAATAACCTAACGTAACCTAAAGGGTTCTACACATAAATCCTGAAATATTTACAGTTTTACCCCCTTATTCATAAAACTTAACAAGCCTATGTTAACTAACAAATGCTTTGTCCCTTTCTAACAAATACAAATGTCGAAGTGACAGATAAGGACAAACTAATTTTAGCGGCATTTTAACTAAAATAGGTTTGATTGTCGTTTATGAAACCCCCTTAGGGTTAGAGTTTGCGAAATGAAAAGTTGTGTAATGAAACAGGTTGCCAAACGTTACGTTGCGAAAAGGCAGCACCCGGTGCTTGGGTCAATATTAAATTGACACCATTAATTCTAAATTTCGTTAGAAAGATGTTGGGAATAATGATTGCCCGAATATTCACCCATACGCCAATTTAATGTTTTAGCGAGATTGTATAATATTTAAGACGGAAACGGCATCACATTTAACCGTCAGTTAACACTAATCAATGGATGGTGAAACAGCCCCTTAGAATGATAGTATAACACTGGCCGTTTTTATGTCTGTTTTATTTTCTTTAAAAAACAGCTAAGCGCAAAATCAGTCAGTGTAAATTATGAGTGTAGAGTTAGAAATCATACAATTTTTAGGGTTCCGTACCCGAAGGGTAAAAACGGAAACCATATTACTAAGACTTACCTGTCCGTCACCAGGCTGTATCTCATGAACCGTTAGACAGTCGAAATTTTCACAGACTATGTATAACTGTTGTGGCCGCTATAACAACAAATACTAAATACAGAATAAAATAATGTAAGGAGGCTCCGATACAACAAACGTGATTTTTTTGCCGTTTTTTGTTGAATATTAATAATGGCAACCGGTAGACGCTTGAAATATTGATAGAATATTTAGTCGTATAGTCACTTTTAAATTAATAATTGAATTAATATGATATAAATATTTAAAGGGGGCTCCCTTACAGCAAACGTGTTTTTTTTGCTAATATCTAATTGTTGATAATGGTACGGAACCCTTCGTGCGCGAGTCCGACTCGCACTTGGCCGTTTTTTTTTATGTTTAGGATCCAGAAGGCTTGTGTAGTAAAGCTCAAGTTATAAGTAGATGTGTTGTGTGCAGACCGCACGGTCCGCGGCTGGGACCTGCGCGCGGCGCGGAGTCGTGGCGCGGCTGGTGCGGCGGCGGCGTGGGCGCGCTGGCGGCCGGCGCCGACGCGGCCGGAGACGCGCGCCTCGTGCTGGCGCCGCCGGCGCCGCCGTGCGCGTCTTCGACACGCGCTGCCGGAGCCCCGTCGGCACGCTCTGGTAACAATCACACACAATCGAGGGATGCGTGGTCAAACCCGACAAGTAAAAAAAACATACAAGGTCAACTAA
>NC_133489.1:19298507-19489706 GCF_025370935.1 Choristoneura fumiferana | reverse complement strand
AAAAAGATGAGATTTGTAGAAGACATTTCTAATTCCACATATATCAAAACTAGCTTTTGCCCGCGACTTCGTCCGCGTGGAATAGTAACTTTGGGAAGTATTTAATTTATTTAGGATACATTCTGCCAATAATAGCAGTTTTTTGTTCTTTCATCCATCCATGTTCTTTAGTAAAACATAAATATTTTGCGGGTAGCCACATTTTAGCAAAACGACGTGTATTCTACCCTGCCAGCACAAAAGGACTAATTCTTCATAGTGAACTCTTGACACCTTAGGTACGTCCTTTATTGTAAGTTAGGAGGATATGATTATAATTAAGACGGCATTTTAGCTACACATAGTTCCGATAAATATACTTATAGTAAATTTGTTTGGAATTCCGTAAGAATTTTCATCCCCATATTTTCAAGTAAATAGGTCGTATTTGAAAAGCGCCGGAACAAATGTTTTTTAGGGTTCCGTTCTTCAAGAGGAAAACATTGAACTCTTATAGGATCACTTTGCTGTCCGTCCGTCCGTCTGTCTGTCAAGACCCTTTATGCGGACCCTTTAGCGGAGTATCGGTATCAAGTTGAAATGAAAACCCTAAACTCAGGTCAATAGTCCCGAAAGCTGTGAAAAAATCAAACTTCTAAGTCAAGGCAATCAAAAGCTACAGTCATTAAAAAGGTGTTTTCATACAAATCGCCTTAACAGAAAAAGTTATAGCGCACTGCCGGCTGTCCTAGATACTTGGAATTTTGCATAAAGGTAGCTCTTATAGCACAATAAATAAGAAAAATCAGAAAATCATATTTTTCATGATGATCTCACATTGCGTACATTTTTCTTATGAGCTCTGCTATCACTGCATCATCCCCTCTGCTAACATCCCCTCGCAGTTAATGTTTTCAAATGATGGCATTTAAAAAAAAAAAAATTTTGTTACCTATTCATCATCATCATCAATCATCATCACCACAATCACCATCATCATAATCAGCACCACTCATCACCATCACCATCAATCAGCTCCACAGCCTCCGCTCCGCTAAGCAGCGTCCGCTAGCCTGCTCCAATGCCCTCCGCTCCGCTGCCTTCCTTCCACAAGCTTCCGCTCCGCCAGCCTCCGCTCCGCCAGCCTCCGCTCCGCCAGCCTCCGCTCCGCCAGCCTCCGCTCTGTCAGCCTCCGCTCCGCCAGCCTCCACTCCGCTAGCCTCTGCTCCGCCAGCCTCCGCTCCGCTCAGCAGCGTCAGCTCCGCTCCGCTACCTCCCCTCTACTTGACTGCCTCCGCTGCAGCCTGCATTGTCTCCGCTCCATCCGTTGCCTCCGCTCCACTCCGTTGCCTCGCTGCCTCCGCTCCGATGCCTCCGCTCCGTTCTCTCCGCTCCGCTCCACTGCCTCCGCTCCGCTACCTCCGCTCTACTTGACTGCCTACGCTGCAGCCTGCATTGTCTCCGCTCCATCCGTTGCCTCCGCTCCACTCCGTTGCCTCGCTGCCTCCGTTCCGATGCCTCCACTCCGTTGTCTCCGCTCCGCTCCACTGCCTCCGCTCTGCTCCGCCAGCCTCCGCTCCGCCAGCCTTCGCTCCGCCAGCCTCCGCTCCGCTCAGCAGCGTCAGCTCCACTCCGCTGCCTCCGCTCTACTTCACTGCCTCCGCTGTAGCCTGCATTGTCTCCGCTCCATTCGTTGCCTCCGCTCCACTCCGTTGCCTCCCTGCCTACGCCCCGATCCGGTCCGGTCCGAACAAATATCTATGTACCTATCTCACGTGCCCAAATGCCAAGTTTCATAAAGAACCATCGATTTATCTTCGACAATGATGATCTTCCAAATAAACTTTCATCCCCTATTTCACCCCCTCACAGGATGAATTTAAAAAAATGCGCGAACAAATATCTATTTATCTCTTATCACGTGCCGAAATGGCAAGTTTAATAAAGATTCATAGATTTATCTTCGATAATGACGACCTTCCATATAAACTTTCATCCCCTATTCCATCCCCTCACAGGTCGAAATTTCAAAAAAGCTCAACCAAATATCGACATTTCTTAGTAACTGCCTAAATGCCAAGTTTCATGGTTTTATCTTCGACAGCGACGAACTTCCACCATATAAACTTTCATCCCCTATTTCAACCCCTTAATGCCTCTTTTTCGCGATAAAAGATAGCCTATGTTCTTTCCCAAGATTCTATCTCTGTACCAAATTTCATCAAAATCGGTTCAGCGGTTTAGGCGTGAAAGCGTAACAGACAGACAGACAGTCAGACATACAGAGTTACTTTCGCATTTAAGTATAATATTAGTATGGATTTATTGCCTAAATGCCAAGTTTCATGGTTTTATCTTCGACAGCGACGAACTTCCACCATATAAACTTTCATCCCCTATTTCAACCCCTTAAAGCCTCTTTTTCGCGATAAAGATAGCCTATGTTCTTTCCCAAGGTCTATTCTATCTCTGTACCAAATTTCATCAAAATCGGTTTCAGCGGTTTAGGCGTGAAAGCGTAACAGACAGACAGACAGACAGACAGAGTTACTTTCGCATTTATAATATTATATAGTATTATATAGTATATATGTCGGCGGCCGATCGTAAAATCCGCCAGATCACGAAATTCCTAGGCATATCGTGAAACGCCGCCATTTCATGATATGCCTAAACGTTGGCCAGGCATATCACGATGTGCCTGAGAAATATACGGCAGATCGATTTAGAGCAACGCATTCGTCGATATTCCTAGCTCTATACCGGGCACATCGTAAAATAGTTTCTTATTTGGCCACTGGTGGCGCTGCGTATGCAATGGCGGCCGTGGACCAGCTGACCGTGTTTGTTTAGCGCGTGAAAAATGTCGGCGTCGCAACAAAATGATCTTTAAACTGAAAATAGTGATTGAATTCAAAATAGAAGTGCAAAAGAAGCTTTTGAACATCAGCTCCGTTCTTTTTATGTGAAATCAAACGGATTCTGTGCACAATGTGAAAAAACCATGGACGTCTGCCCGTATTTTAGAGGTTAGAATTTTGTTGGTAAATAAAGTATTCACTAGTTGTTATTATTTTTATATAGAAAATTTTAGGTACGACGAGCGAAGCGAGGAGTGGTTAGTATTAATTGTGATCACGCACGCACGAGCCGAGCGAGCGAAGCGAGCGTGCCGCGGCAGCGGCCGGCGAAGTGCCAGAACCGATATGGCGGCGTTTCATGATATGCCTAGGAATTTCATGATCTGCCTAAACTGGCCAAATCATGAAATGGCGGCGCTTCATGATATGCCTAGGAATTTCATGATCTGCCTAAACGTCACTAGGCAAATCGCTAAACGGTGAGTTATGAACGATATGGCGGATGTCCCTTAGCCAATTCATGAAATGGCGGCATTTCACGATATGCCTAGGAATTTCGTGATCTGGCGGATTTTACGATCGGCCGCCGACATATATAGTATATATAGTATGGATTGAGACAAATTGCCAGTTGAAAAGGAATCTATTCCTTAAATGGAAAACCATAAAGTTTTCATACAATTCCAAGGTAACATGTAAATTAATCAAGGTTACGTCTCAGTATACATTATGTATAGTAGCGAAATTAATAGCCACAATCTATCTGATTTACGTCAAATCATTGAAGGCTGAGATCATATTTGGTTTTACAATGCTGCTTGTAAAACTGCGGTGTATAATCAAATACAAAAAGCGATGCTGGAACAAAAGGTTATAATGCAACGCACGTTGAACAAAGGCAATCTATCTGCCGTTATTAATCGTTCTAGATCTAAGGGATCATTTAGATATATCATATATTCGGCTTCGTACAATGAACGATCTATGTATGTATGTAGATCAAAAAGCTAGCTGCACAGTTTCAACTAACCGAAGACAAAAATAATAACGTGACGATTGGGTACTTTCCTGGACAAAAATATTATTCTATTTAGCCCATTGTTAGTTATTTAGTTTCACCTATCCCATTGTCTGTCTGTCTGTCTGTAGTCAAATCTTGCAAGTTAAATTTGACCAATTTCCAGTAGTCGGATTGGCTTGATATTTGGCATAGCTACTTATGTGAATTGCGTGACGATACAATAATCTGGTAGTGACATCTTGGTAGTCCGGCCAGGATCGTCTCCGCAGGATGGAACTCTTCAACGGTTAATAGCATCGACTTGATATGCACATGTAGTTTGGGTGACAATGCAGGTACAGTCGACAAAAATCACAGTCAGCAAAAAAAACTTGTATTAAAAATGTTTTTTTTTTTTACTAAAAACTTATTTTGACAATCGAACAAAAAGTGACAAAGATGAAGTGATGCAAAGTTAGGATGTGGGGCCCGCGGGACTTTAACCGACTAACTTTAATTGACAAAAGAACAAATACTTGTCCAATATTTTTACCTTTCCCATTGATTAAATTTTATTTGACGTATAATGTGATGCCGTCTCTGTTTGTTTTGTTCGAATAGACGGAGACGGCATCACATTTATCCGTCAGATAAAATTAATCAATGGGTGGTGAAACAGCCCCATATTCTACTTTTTTAGGACTCTATCCTATTATTATTCCGTATTAATATGTGACCCGGGGTTAAAACGAATTCCGATTAGGTACTAACTTGTCTCTACTCATAATCCAACAATCAATGTATTTGCCCAGCAAATGTCGTAATGAAGGAAAGCTTCAAAGAAAACGGGTTTGTATACCGTATAACTTTGCAGAAAACTCTACCAGTTATTTGTTCTTGACTAAACTACAATTAGATCCAGCAGTATTCATAATTCCAACATGCAACAGCCCGGACATCAGTAAAGGCTCATTTACATGAGCGCCGGTTCCGAGCGGCACGTCGGAGGCGCAAATTGACCGTGACCGCTAATGTGATCACGTCTTTATGCGCTAAAGTCGAATGGTGGAAATTGGCGAAACAAATTAAATTGGAGAGGTGACGATATATCGTCACTACTTTGCAAAAAGCTCGTATCTCAAAATTGATACTTTTCTAATTGTACTTTACGAACATTATTTCGAAGGTCAATTTGTTGTATCTGAGACACGAGATTTTTTCAAAGTTGTGACGATATTTTGTATACATATGTTGTAATGTTCGTTATTCGCTGCACATAAAAGCTTCGCTATTAAGTCATATTCATATCATTATATGTTACCCGTGGCTTCATCGGTCAAGAATTTGTTTCTCCCGCGGGAACTACCTATATAAAATTTTCCAGGATAAAAACTATCCTATGAACGTAAATTATCTACATCTAAAATTTTATCTAAACTGGTTCAGACGTTAGGACCTGCATCAACTTTAAGCTGATATAAGATTGTTTTCATGTCTTTTTTAGAGTATATCTACGTGTTTGTTTGACGGTTTGTCTTGGAAATAGCGTTAGCCAATATTTGGGTCGTTGTAATGAAACCTAAGTATCCTATTTATTAGAAACTGCGTCAAGCAGTCCTACGCGGGTTTTTGTAAAGTACCTATTGCATTAACCTTGGTAATGTGATAGGATGACTAATGATCTGCTAAAAAAGTGCTGAGTCGAGTAACACAGACAGGTAACCGCCGTTAACGGATTCATTGGTATACAAAATGTGTATATCACTAATACAAGGACTTAATTTATTCGAGAACTGTCTGGAAATATGGTGATTTAGTTCTAAGATTGTATACAATAAGATGTTGTAAAAAATCATTTTTAATATAAGTTTTTTTGTTGAATGTAATTTTTGTGAACTGTACTTGCATAATTCTAACTACTGCCGTACTAAATTTCAAGTCGATTCGATCACTAGAAACGGGTGAATTTCGACTTGCTATATTTGACCCGAACAAATAAACTTTGCAAGTTAAATAAAAGCTTGTAAAGAAAGAACATTCTAGAACATTGATTAGAAGTAGGTTTATTAAAAGTTGACATATAAGACCCGAGTAGATGCAAAAATTTCTCAATGTATTTATTGTTGATTGCCACGACGGTTGCCATCAAACGGATAAAAATAAGTACTAATTATTATTTCGGAGAGAGTGACTGCACTGGCCACGGGCACTGGCACTGAGTGTTGCAGTGCCGAGTAAGAGGCGAATTAGTTACGGAAATACGTCACAGAACTATACCCGGAAGCAGAGAGACATTACAAGCATTCATCCCAATTAGAGGCAATTTCCGGAAGTTTACAGCGTGCCTAGAATACTTTAATTGAAATAAATAAAGCATAATAGAGAAGCAACATTAAGATTGACACTATAGTTCTTTTATATTTTATGAAACATAAATCTTCTAAGTCGCTACATACTCTTAGAGTGGTCGTCATTTGAGTTCACATCCTGTGACGATTTTCTTGGGAAAATAGTGAATATGGTTTCCCCTTGTTTTATAACACCTGTGCTGGAGTCCGGAGTTCATAGTTGGCAATGGAGAGCGCTGCTACTCATTCTCACATTAGAACTCTTATCGGACTTTTACGACACCCACGGGAAGAGATGGGTCTGTCTAACGAGTATTCTTAAACCAGGCACGTCACGGCAAGAAACATAAATAGAAATTGGAAATTACAAAATTATTGCAATTAGTCCATTTCTAAGTTTATTATATAGCAAGGGCATTGTTAGGAAGTTCGGGTATAGCATAATAAAAATAATAGAAAAGTGATCAAATAAAACTGTAGCAATCTTATTAAAATAATAAAATCGAAGCTAGTTTCGTGAAAAGTGCATCATTCTTACAATTAAATTGTAAAATTTGCAAACAATCGGGTGCTTATTCTTGCAACACAAGTCATTGATTCGTACTGCTATCAGCTATCACCAACTTTCCTTTAAGCACTAACAATCGATTGAGGTTATTCTCGATTGCTATCAACTCGGCAGTCGCCGTCTAATATTTTTATTGAAAGTTTTAAGTGTGCAATTAGTTAATTTGTACTACAAAATCGCCGCGGCGGGCACGCGATACTTTCTAACTGCGACATTCACAAGTTTGGTTAATATACATTTATTGAAGGACTTTGCTATACAGTTGTGTTCACACATAGTTCAGAATTACGTACGGCGAATAAGGTGTTACGATGAAAGGACAACGACAAACAGAATGATGTTTAGAAATGGAGAGCGGGTTGGGATATTTATAGTTACTTGGGATATTTTAATAATGTAAGTAGGTATAGGTAGGTATAAGTAAAGTATCGAAATGTGTACCCTTTGAGGTAAAACTACAACTTATCATGACTGATATGATTTGTTATTTACATTGTAAGAGTCATATATCTTTTTATGTTATAGCCTAACATTCAATAAATTTAACCGATTACTTCGCTTTGCGAAATGTCGCATGCCCGGCGTTCTCACGACTTCATATAAATTAACATGGGTTCCATGGCAATCTACAATGTGGTCAATTCTGAATTCTGAGCCCCTTATAAGGGACAGATTTATGTCGCATATAAACAAAATCTCGAAGCTGTCGTTTCGCTGTACTGATATATTAATAATTAGAGCAAAGTCGTCGTATATTATCGACGTATTTAACGTAGCTATACTATATGAATGTCGTGTTAGACCAATTTACAACCGTGATGTTAGTAAAAATATGTTTAACAATGCAATACAGTACAGATATTCTTTATTGAATACCACAAAGCAATACAGTGAAATAATAAAAACGAATACCTAATAAAAATTAAGTAGACAGTAAGCGGTCTTCAAATAAATTGCAATATCTAGTACCCATTACTAGATTTCCAATTCTGTTAAGATGAAGGTCTAACCATATAACTTCCATTGGGCATCAATATCGACTCTACATAAGGTAATTTCGCTTATTGCATTAAGGTTACACCTCAACACCTATAGCACCTACCTCATTATATAGCACTAATTACCTGTTTGTGCAATTAATGTCAGCTGTCACGGCCGCACAGCCTTCACGGTGGACTGTTGTAACTTTATACGCAGGCGTAGACAATGCCATCCAAGCTCATAGAGCACGCACAATTCCTATTTATTTAAGTACAATATACAAATGGTTTGTTTTTTTGAAATCCTGTTCTAGTGTATTAGAATTTAAACTTGTGTATTTCATCTGCAAGAAATTCACTAATCCCGCGGAAAATCTTTCTTTGAATAGACGCATAAAGCCAGTAACAGAAATTACGATATACGTAGACGACCACATACCTAGTTGCGACACATGTTTCTTTAAGAATTTTCTGAGATACTTTAGGACATGCTTCTTGTGTCGTAATCCTCAATCCTGAGGATCGTGACATCTACAAATCATTTTCCGGACAATCGCTCTCTATTTGCTTTGATCTTCGGCAGCGTTTATGGCTTCGTTGGACGTTTATATTTGTTCTGTCGCGAATCTGCGTCTTATTCTTGGTTGCTTGCCATGAACTTTCCCTTCCATTCATTAATTGGCATACCTTTATGTAAAAATATCTCAAAAGAGCACCAAAATATATCTCAAAAATTCAACGCAAATTTGCATGCAGACCTGGTGTTAGTGTGGACGTGGAGTTGTTGACCTGGCTGCATAACGAACGCGACAAGCAAGCATTGTTCAGTCGCAATCTTAGCGCATTCGGGTCAAAGTTCCGGCCGTAATTTAAAGAACAATTCACACGGAATTGGCGAAAAACGGTGCACAAATTACTGGTTATCCGTTGTTCGTACATAAAAGGTTTTGCCTAAATATCGAATTTCGAAATAGGGCATAATAAAAATGAATGACAAACAGGGATTTTACAAGTACCAAAGTACACACGAGCTTTAAACAAAATTTGACATTTGAATTTGATGGATTTAGTTCCCAAAACTGGATAGATGGATTTGATTAGCAATTAAAAACAGACTAAAAATCCGCTTTACTGACAATAGACTAACTGCTCATTATCAGACCATGGAAACTACCTTTGATGATCTCAAGCTTCGTAGTCAGGTTCTCTAACCACTTGGCTATCCTCGTCGTCGGTCGTCTACAAATCGTCACTACTTTGAAAAAATCTCGTATCTCAAATCAATACGTCAACAAAATTGAACCTTGACGTAATGGTCATAAAGTGCACTGATAAAAATTATCCATTTTGAGATAAGACTTTTTTTAAAGTAGTGACGAAATGTCTGCCCGGACGGGGAATACAGATAGATACATAGTAGAAGGAGATACAAGTCTTGTACGTACTTCCGACGAGCCACGGAAACCGTTATACACGTCAATAAAACATAATTCAAATTATCTCGTTAAGACTGTAATGTCATTGAGTACGTACAACATTGAGTTTTATGCACGTGCCGGTGTCGTCGGCGCAACGAAATTGATACGAACTTGTGTTAGACAAGCTTGAGCCGCACCCAGCTCGTTTGCCGAATTAAAGCCATTAAAGGTCAGTGGCCAGAGGCTTCAGACCGCCTGGCTTCTCGTTATCTGTGTGATCTTGATGACCCACTTGCGCTTACTGTGGTTTCGGAAAGGTCGAAGTACGTCAACATTATTTTTTAATACTGTTTACGGGCATCGTGACGTGGGGGTTTTGCAATACTCTAGCTACTATGTATTCGCTAGCGCTTTTGATACGAAGCATACTAACGCTTTTTTGACTAAAAGCCATACGGAGTTATTATGAGATGTCATAAACCAGAACGTCTCAAAGCTAGGACTATAAAAAAGTAGGTAACTTTTACTGACTAAATGATAGATCCTGTACTACACTGCACTGCAGCTAGAGATTTAAATATTTGGCAAGCCTATCCTTGAAGTTCTAAAGGTGCACTAATAAGGAATTTTTCGACATTCCCACAATGCCTACTAGCCTATTTTTTTATCAACTAAAGCAAAGCTGCGGGCATAAGTTATACCTATTTCAATATTTTAGGACATTGCTCACTTTTCCTAGTTCACCTTTTTTTATTCTTTACGATAAAGGTTAACAAACGAGCAAGTGAGTCACCTGATGGTAAGTAAGCACCACCACCCGTGGACACTCACACACAACACCTTAAGATTGCCGATGCGTTACCAGCCTAAAGGGCTAAGATATAGACTTCACGTGCCGGATACCGCAGCTCAAGCACTGCTGCTTGGCGTTAGGATTAGCGATTAAGACTAATCTTGCACTCACTTGTTTTGATAATCAAGCTGCAGTGTACTAACCTGCCCATACGCAAGTACAGTCGCGTTGTAGCCATCCAGCGCAGACTCCACCAACTTCCGTACGCAAGTCTCGTAGACATCCTGCTGGTCGACGCTGGGCTCGAAGGCGAAATCGAACGTGAACGCGCGCTCGGCGCCGAGCGCGACGCCACCGTCCCCGGCCGCGCCGCCGGCGCGTGCGCAGATCGAACAGCCCTCGACCACCTCGCCTGGAGTCTGCGGCCGTATCCTGATAAATTATACATGAGTTAGCATTTTATCGTAAATTCCTGAAAAATTATCACTATTATTATTAAATCAGTAAGTATTGGATGTTTACTTTGTGATATAAGTCTGTACGGTCACCTGCATTTATATGTGCCACAGCGGAGCGTGCAAAAATATCTGACACATTCTACTGGCCCTAGTAATAAGATGTTTATGAATGCTTTGCTGTGTCAGACATTGGTGCTATTGTTCGGGAATAGGCTAATTTATCGTTAACTGTCCCATGATATTTATATATTTGTAGTAGAAATGTTAAGATCCGGCAAAAAATTATGAAGATATCAAGAGCTAAGACTATGTTGTGTAGAGCGCGGGTGCCCGCATCTGTATTCATCCCTTCTAAAAAAAGATCTACCCTCTCGTCGCGTATTAGTTATTTAATAAACCTTCGGGCAGTCGGCTGAAAATGACGATTTTAAACTTTTCCACTGCGTTAGTAGACATAAATAATAATAAATAATACAAAACGGCTTTTTGAGTCCTTATCTAAGCACCCAGGCACGAAGAAATTCATAATAACATTCAATTCAGACACTGCACACAAAGTAGCGCCATCAAGTAACTCGTCTTGATTTCCATGTAGGTAAACTCGAACACAAAGCCAATTTACTTTCATCTCATTCGATACGCCCGTTTCCTTTCTGGCAGCACACGTCAAGCCATTGTTAGCCGTGGTAACAGTAACGCGCCGGTCGCCGCTGCAAGTGCAACACGCGACGTCAGATAACTTGCGCACCCGGCTAACCTCGTTACTTGTTATCGTAAAGGTTTACATTTGCATTTGACTTGCAGGAACTGTATGGTAAATTAGCTTAGGTATTGGAGAAAGCCCGAGCGCGGCCGCACCCTTTGAATAGGCAGGCGTGAGATTAGAGGCTCAATCAATCTCAATAGCACCACGCTTTTGAATAAAACATTAAATCTTGCCACGTTTATGTTTACAGTCGAGGAAACAGAATTGTATACCAGGTGACAGCTTTTCAGAATCAATTTCACTAAGATTTCTTATTTAAATGTATGGGATAAAGAAATAAATATTATAGGACAATTGAAAATACAAACTGAGACATGGATGCACAGAAAAACCAGAAAAAGAGACCAGCGCTGAGAATCGAACCCAGGTCCACAGCAATCCGTGCTGTGATATAAAGTTCACCAGCCTTAAGTACCAGCCTTCACCAGCCAGGTGTGCAGAGGGAACCAAAGGCTAAACTTCAGCGCTTGACACGTGCTGCCGCTCACTTTATAAAATCCATCACTCTATATTTTAAAGTAGGTACCACCCAATATCTCATCTCTCGTGTAGGTTCGTTAAATTCCGAAAACGTCGTACGCCCTTCGCGCCCGCATTGCAATCCGTTGACGGGTATTGTTTTAACTACAAAGACTTATTGTCCCGCAGGAATCAAGCGTTGGTATCACGAGGCGTACACAATTCAATACAGGGACTAGAGGAAGTCCTAATTATTTACGTTCCGCCGGCCAGCGGTGTGAACTGGCCCTATACTACGAAGTGCAAGATTCGAACTTCGTATCTTGCCGTCCCGCTGACGCTTATATTATTTAATACAAGAGTGAGGGGGACGGTAATAAACGAACTTCGATTTTCGAATTTCATAGTAGCCCCACTGCACTGCGCTGCGGTGCAGCGAACAAAAGAGGAAGCATTCTATATATGGAATGACAGAAAAGGAAGCGTTGCTATGAGTGATTCGTACAAAAGGACCGGCCTATGTGTACGTAAGAGCGCCTTGTGTGGTCTCATATTGAAGTGAAGTGCAAAGACGTACTGTCGGCATCAGAAGCAAGATTTTAAACTTAAAGGAGGGAGATTAGGGCCGCCTTACACACGCTCGTTACTATAGCATGCTAATAAGCATGCTTATACTTATAATATAGGCATGCTAAGTACCTGAAGTACCAGTGTGCCATTAAATAAGCATGCTTAATAGTAGCACGTGTCCTATACACACATGCTAGTGGGTAGCATTTGCTCAATAGTAGCATGCTTTCGTGCTAGTAACTAGCATGTGTAACAGTAGCTTTTAGCGTTATTTTTGATGAGTTATCGTTTTTTCAATTCATTAAATTAGCACTAGCAAAGTAGGTAGTTCCCAACCAGTAGTCTGCGGTCTATCAATAGTACGCAAGACGCTAAAAAATGTACCAGGAAAGATTGTACAGAATAGGCAAGCTCAATAATGTCATCACTTGATATCACTGATGCATACTGAATTGTTTATTTAAAACTATATGTTTTCGATTATAACACTGTTCCCAAATAATAATTTTAAAAAGTTAAAATTACTCATATTTATGTTAAAAAAACGTTTTGAAGTGGATTTTTGAATTGATAATTACAGTCTCTTCTTAACCTTGTGTTCCCTGCTAATAACAATGAAATTAAAGTGGTCCAGCCCATGTAGATCTTATTTCTAAATAACAAGAAGACCTGAGGCCGTATTATCTTAAGCTCTAACCTTCTACCTTCATGCAGCACCGTTATCCGGAAAGAAGTGGTGAAAGCGATTGTGAACCCAAGTGCGTTAGACAATATTGCCTCTGAACAAATTAAAGATTCTTCCAGTGTTCAGCGACTCTAGAAAGCATTACCGTAAACTCAGGTGTCTATAGTCCCAGCGTTCATCAATAGTCCAAACGAACTTTTTAACATTTCGAACAATTACGGAACTGCTAACGTCATCTAGGAGGTTCATCGCAGCCTAATCCGATAGAAAATGCACGATGAACCTCCTAGATGACGTTAGCAGTTCCGTAATTGTTCGAAATGTTAAAAAGTCCGTTTGGACTATTGATGAACGCTGGGACTATAGACACCTGAGTTTACGGTATCTTAATTATGTAATATAACGTTTGTTTATTCTTTATAATTAAGAAACACGACGTGTACTAGGCATTGTTTCGCAGTGAAAGACTTCAGGCGGGAACACAATGGGGCACGCGAGCCTACCTACCTAGTATCGGGCACCGCACGCGAGCGCCAAACATAACATGAACTAGACTCTAGTAATGTAACAACAATTTCATTATAATTATCCTCTAAGGGAATATCATCAAAACATTTTTAAAAAGCTCGAACCTCAAAATATTATAATTTTTTTGAGTGAGCTTTGTGAACATTCTTTCAAGAGACAATTTTGTTGACGTATTGATTTGAGATGCCTATCGAAACATTTAGAGATAGTAGAGATAGCCTAATTAGACCTGGCAAGAGTGTTTTTTGCTTCTGAGGCTAAGTGAAGTTATCAACAGAAAGTTACATAAAACAAACTATTTAGCTGCCGAAAGGATCGTTTAAACCTGTAAAAAAAAAACTGAGCATGATCGTAATTATATCATTGCTATATGGGGCCCCATAGACTACAACCAACACGACACCGAATTATAATATAACCACCCACATCTCCTTTCAAAAGGATCGAAACAAAGCCAAGTTCAGTAGCACTCGACTCGCCAATAAGTTAGTTAACAAGTTACTCGGACGGACTTACTCGTAAGTGCAATCGTTTTGTTTGTGCGCTGTAACTTGCGACCGGGCATAGTCTTTATGGACTGCAAACAATGCAGTCGCGAGGCAGGGAAAGCATTGTGACAGCGAAGAGTCAACAACATACGAGTACAAACGGATGTTAAAAAATGTATACGTGTCGGTTCATGGAAGTTTTCAATACTTCGCAGGAAGGTTTAATTAGTCTTACGAATACATGGAACATCAACAGCACACTAAATTTCTGTTGATCAGAAAAGATGATTCTTCTTTACAAAGAATGATGGGCAGATATGTATGGAACCCAGCCTCATTTCATCACCATCACCAATACAATTATAATGTATGTAGATTTATTGACAACAACATTGCTATTATTGTTATTAGGACCACTAGTCAGTGAAGGCTGGGAGAATCTACATATTTTATGATGAAATATTTGAGTTTCTACAGACCCGGAATGTAAAAATACAAAAATAATGACTTGTAAGCTCATATATTTGAGCGCTGGTAACTTACTTCTCCGGGGCTTTTGAAGTTTGTCCCCATATTAGAAAATTAAGCTTAATGTAACTAGCTTTTACGTGATATGTATGCATGAGGTTTTTATTGAATATGGAGACCGATTTGCCCATCATTCAAAATACAAGGCTTGATTCCTAAACATATAAAATTAGTTAGTCAGTTTAATTTTCTAAAAATATCTAACACGTATTTTTTCTTTCGTCAGTTAAACAAAAAAATATGGATATACTTATAGCCGGTTAAAGTACCGTGTGACGTCACAGGCCCCCGCTTCCGAACTTTACGCTCTTCGTCTTTGTATTTTTTTTCGTTTGATTGACAAAAAAAGTGTCCAATATTTTCTGATAACATTACCGACGGACTAAACAGAAAAATGCTTTTTTTACCGAGGAACCTACTCAATTCCGATGATTTTCGCCGTAGACATAATGTTTACTACACAACCCAGACCAAACCATAAAGTGGAACTACTATCCAAAGACTCCAGTATCCAAAATGACTCAAAAATATCATATAACAGCGGTTACTTCTATCAAGGAAGTAAGCTAACATGAAAAGAGTGTGGTGTGAATCGCTAGAGGCGCATTGTCCCAGCTATTACGGCTATTGGTACACATCGGTACAATAGCACGTGGCCCATTGTACTGGAAGCTATCGCACTCCTATCGCGTAATCGCCGGATATTGCGGCAAATTGACTCAATCACTCATGAAAGCACAGCTTTTGTGCGGCTGTAAGTTGATAAATTGTGAACGTTTCTAATGTATTCATAGCTGCATTTGCCATGTAAGGAAACCTCATAATTACGACCTTAAAGGTACCCCTGCTAATACTTCTAGAATTAAAAGAAAGTCCCCTTGCGTTTCTCGGTCTATTATCTTATCTAGCAATTATATGTCCGAGCCGTTTGACTAGTTTTGATCTTTTCAGAAGATTTTTTTCAAGGTTCTGTAAATGAATTGAACCGTTTAATTTTGTAGTTTTATAAATCACGTTTCAAGGGAGCGTAAGCACCTAATATTAAATTCATGATTGTTAGCTATCGCTTTCACTAATCAAAAGGTATTGTATCGATATTTCCGTTGATTGTTTTTGTCACAAACAATTTCCCCACAAATCTCGGGATTAAACAGTAAGTAAATAAGTGCTACGAAGAACAAACCAGAGCGTATTGCCGAACCTTGCGCAACTCATAGGCATCCACGTGCAAAAACAGAAGAAATATTAAATCATAATGGTAACGCAATATCTGGGAACTGGTAAGGCTATGTAGAACAGGCGTGGGCGCGATCTAAGAGTTTTGCCAGCTTCGCCCACGGGCCACGTGGGCAGGATAGAAATGTAGCTTGCCCTTTCGTATAGACAACCCTGACTTTTGAGCTGATTTGAATTTTATCGAATTCTCCTTACACGTATCATATCTGTCGTTACCAGAAAAATATTGTTAATGTGAAAACAATCGACATTGAACTAAAACCACGGTATAAGGTACACAACATATTAATTAATAATACGTAAAAATACATACAGATTTCTTAACATTTGAAGAAGGTAACTGTAACAATATCGTCTTGATCTCTAGAAACAAAAATGATCAGATTACGAATCGCGCGTGGAGATTTAATGCAACTTGTTAACTACCACTCTTTTGTCACTTTAGCAGTGAATGCGTTAACAAACTAGCTACCATTTCTTGACATCATCTAATAAATAACACATTACGTGGGCAAGCAAAGCATTGGGCACTTGTTTTGATAATAAAGATCTTTCTCTACCTTTTATTTGCATAAATATAGATGTCATGTCTTACAGAGCTGTAGCTCTTAGCCCGACAAAGCCTATTGCATAAACAACAATTGGAGACTTCGATCGCTTGCCATGGCGGCATCGTGTTTGACTAAACAATATGGATTCAAATGCAAACAGCTTTTGCTAACCCGCCATTCAAACGATTGTAGTCGGTATAACAGTACCAAGTGAGTCTTCTATAACACCAACGCGATGTTGTTGGCTTCATAGCGATGCAGGTTGCTCAAACAATAAACATGTCAAGTTTATTGTTAAAAGCGTGACGTGTTGAATAATAGAGTGCCACTGGCACACCTCAGTAGGTTATGAAGACGTCCAAATCCAAAGAGATGGTTGGACTTCAAAAATTCCAGTCACGTACGAAGTGGCTTCTACCGGACGTTCATGTTATGTAAGATTTTGAATATGAAAAAAAGCTAGGTGTTTTAAACACGGTAAGTTTGTTTTTGGCCCTAAACGGTCCGCAGTCAAGACGTGACCATTGTTCCAAGGACAGACTGAATAAGTAATACGGTAATACCTCGTCGAATTGTAGACAGAAACTAGTTCAACCGTTACCAATTATAGGTTTACAGACAAAATAGGACAGCAAAAGTTGATAAAGATGACTGACAGAATCGATACTCATGCCACCCACGTCGCACGTATTAAAGGAACGAACTTGGGAATTATTAATGGAGCATTTGACATCAACCACAAACACCGAAACTAACGCGTTCCAATCAACAACTGGTTACATGAAAATGTGTAGGCTGTTGACTAGAGGTTGGCCCCTCATTTGTCGGCGCGACGGGTGACTAATGATGGCAAATTCACGGAAAATCAATGACGAAAATAATACAAGACTACTGCCTATATAAAGGATTAACTTTTACACTAATTTCCAGGCTGTAATCAGACGTGTCATCATGCAGCATCCACGTCAAGGCTCAGTATTCTAAGTACTACAAGTACTATTAAATTAAACTATAAAATAAGCACATGATCAACCAATGATTGTTTCTTGCAAGTCATTGTGGCAATCAGCACTAGAGAAACCAATATTAAATAGGAACAATTCACCTCATAAAGCACTTTCTTGCCACTTTTTGCCGTCGCCACGAAGCAATGTCGTGAAGTGATCGTGAATCATAAAAATATTTTCTCCTTTCTAAAATTACAAATCCGAAATCGTATTAGTCTGCTATTTTGGTACTCATTCACAACTGTTGAACTGATTATCATTCCACGATAATGCCCTATTTTCTGATATTTCAATGTGAGCAAATGTGTGGACGAGAAGTAGGTCAATATTTCATGGAACTGACTTTCGTTCAAGAATCGCAAAACATGAACATAATCGGGGTATTTTTAATTTAGAAGTTTTAAAGCGAACTCGTACCTATGCAATAATATGAGTTTATAAACGCATCTTCTAGTGATTAAGCCACAGCGTCTCAAACAGAGCGGCATAATTTCATAAAACCAAAGATATTCCCGATAAACTGTCAGACGCAAAGGCACCAAGAACAACGCGTGATAAGAATTCCAATCACTTTAAACAACGTATTTCCTTTCACAACGTTAATTCCATTTGAATAATCTCTGGTATGGCATTCGGAGACTTAGAGGTAATCTCAAAATTTTAGGCAAGTTACTTGTTTTCAAAATACACTAGCTTCTTAATTTGTCCTTCCCGTAACGTGATATAAACGATGTGGTATGAAGTAGCCTTGTTCATGAGCGGCGCAGAAGTTAAGCTAATGTCAGTTTCATATTAATTGAGCATTGAAAGTTTTTGCCTTGACGTGCATGTGGGTGGAAATAAAAAAAAAACCTTTGATATAGTTAGGTAAAGTTCCATGAACATCTAGGTACAATTAAAGTAGACCGTAAAGCCAAGGTGATAAGAAGTTGACAAATCGTGAAATAAAGAGCAAGTTTAGCCATAGAAGGCGTGATTGATAACAATTCACACCGCCGGTGACGTAAAGCAACTCTATTTGTCGTTTCAACGTCATGTCTACCGTCTGTTCGCACCTTTGAAATTAAACATTAAAACACAATTTGTTTGAATTTTAAAAAGAGAAAATTTCGAATTATTTCAGTTTCATTTTAAAGGTGCGTGTTGGGCCATTGCGAGGTGTTGCATTTTACATGACTACGTATAAAGACGAAAGTTTAATACGGACGTAAAAAGTAAGGCAAAGAAGGCGTTTTTCAAAGGTTGATCACTACACTGTCTTGCCTTTGTAACTGAATAAACAAAGTATTATTTATTATGCAGGTAGACATGGTATGCTGATGGATGACTGCGCCGTTAGAGTACCAAAATATAATAAAAGCGGAACTTGCTAATTTGCGAGACGGACTGTAAGTGAGAAATGCTTTGAAGCCAGTCCTGCTTGAGTTGACGTGCAAACTTCAAAAGGAAATTTACATTAAACCACGGCGGCCGTTAGAACAACTAATTACAGCAAAATAGTAACTCCATTATTCATGTTGCAGCCATTTCTCGGTTGCACCCGTTTATAGATTTGGTATGAATTATCATTTGTAAGTTATACGAGTCTCTATGCAATTTTGTAGAGACAAGAAACAAATATTTTTGCTTATAGCCGAGCCATTCCGCTACACAGCTTGTGTTTCCGTTTGTGTGAATGTTCGATTCGAAGGTTTCGCCCCGGCATCTACCTATAGATATTCGATGAAATAGTATGTAAACTTTTTTTCTGCTTTGACGTTCGTAATTAATTATTCACTTTCGAAGATTCAAGTGTAATAAAATGAATGCTCTAATACGAGCATATATATACACATATGTATAACACAAATTTGTGTCAGTTGACGTATGCATAGGTTTGCGCGTTCACGTGCGTTTTCGAAACGACTACAGAGATCCAGAGATTTTATATTTACTTATACTGTTACTTAATGATTTAAATTTCACTTTAAAATCAATCAGCAACATTTAGAAACAACTCAAAATATACAATTCGCTTTTGACTGAAGATTTTGCTAGTGCCAGTCACGCGTAACTATCTAGACCTTCATTTATTAAGATAGTTCAGCCTGGCAAACTTCTGGAATGTACAGTCGCCAACATGTATTCGTACATCTGGTTACATTACGGAAGGGTTCACTAATGGTTTGTTAATGTTGGCGACTGTACGCGCTCTCGTCATTTGTTTTCGCTCGGCCGACCATCCAGACCGCAGCATTAGCTAAGATATCGCAAAAGGAATGAACAGTATTTTATAATTAGCCGCTGTAATAGTATGTAACTAACGAGCCAAGAATATTCGACGCGGAAGCGAGAAAGTCGACTTGTTTATTAATGTTTGTGATACGAGTTATAAGTGAGATGACACACTAAGAGCCATGGGTTTCTGTTTTGGGAAAGGTGATAAATTGAAGACTGGTGCAATTTGTTTGTGCTTTCTTTGAGAAGTTTGGATTAATTACGAATGGCTATAATTGGCCAACATTAATTAACAACCAAGCCAAAACAATATACATATCGGCAACACTTAAGTTTTTTTTTTACTTCAATGGCGCTTACGAATATTACTCGCATTAACTAGTAAAACTTTGGATTCCCACAATTTCACAGACCGCAAAAGGATCAAAGACACTTTATTTGGAGCTTTACATTTATGACTTTATAATAGACTCCTATGTCAGCGCCTTCATTAAGGAGGAAACTAGTCTCGTCGCAAGAAAAGCTATAAATAGGGGCATAGTGGATATTGAAGACCCAAACTAAACTACCAATAAAATCTTAACGTATGCCGAACAGCTGCATCCCATATGATTTTAACGATTAACTACTTGTTTTTACTGCAGCATTATTCCAGCAAATTACAGGAAATATTTAATGTTAAAGAAAAGTTCACCACATTAATTCAACACTGGTTTATAAACACAATTGTTTGCTATTTTGCATTGCTAAACCAATGAATATAAAGGGAAAGAATTTGAAGCACTTTGCCACCGCAATAACAAAACTTTCAATCCTTGATCACGTTAAGACAAAGATTAGACAGCTTATAGGCACTTATAGCACTAAAGGCTATAAAGGTAACAAACTGACGCAATAAAGACAATCTTAGAGGACAATGCAATCAGACGAGTCTAAATTAGGAGCGTTAGCCTGGATGAGTTCACTTGTAATAAGCTAATAGGCTTTATGTTTTCAGACAATGTTATAGCTTTAAACGAGCAGTTGTTGTATATTTATTTACCAGCTTTTGCCCGCGACTTCGTCCGCGTGGAATATTAACTTTGGGAAGTATTTAATTTATTTAGGATACCTATTCTGCCAATAAGAACACATAAACTTCTACGGTTTACTGAAAATAACCATTTCAATACATTGCTATGAATATAAAGTAATTTTTTTTGTTCTTCCATCCATCCATGTTCTTTAGTAAAACATAAATATTTTGCGGGTAGCCACATTTTAGCAAAACGACGTGTATTCTACCCTGCCAACGAAAAGGACTAATTATTAAGTGAATTCTTGACACCTTACGTCCTTTATTGTAAGTGAGATTATTTATTGTAAGATTGTCAAGAGGAAAAAATTGAACCCTTATATCACTTTGCTGTCCGTCCATCCGTCTGTCTGTCAAGACCCTTTATCTAGCGGAGTATCGGTATCGAGATGAAATTAAAACCCAAAACTCAGGTCAATAGTCCCGAAAGCTGTGAAAAAACCAAACTTCTAAGTCAAGGCAATCAAAAGCTACAGTCATTAAAAAGGTGTTTTCATACAAATCGCCTTAACAGAAAAAGTTATAGCGCACTGTCGGCTGTTCTAGAAACTTGTAATTTTGCATAAAGGTAGCTCTTATAGCACAATAAATAAGAAAAATCTGAAAATCATAATTTTTTCATGATGACCTCACATTGCGTACATTTTTCTTATGAGCTTAAAAGGCTCTGATAACACTGCATCATCCCCTCTGCTAACATCCCCTCGCAGGTAAAGTTTCAAATGAAGACATTTTTTATAAACTATTTCTTTTTGTTATTCATCATCATCAATCATCATCACCACAATCACCATCATCATCACCAATCATCGTAATCAGCACCACTATCATCACCATCACCATCAATCAGCTCCACAGCCTCCGCTCCGCTAGCCTCCACTCCGCCAGTCTCCGCTCCACTCAGCAGCGTCAGCTCCGCTCCACTGCCTCCGCTCTACTTGACTGTCTCCGCTCCATCCGTTGCCTCCGCTCCACTCCGTTGCCTCCGCTCTTCTCCGCCAGCCTCCATTCCGCCAGCCTCCGCTCCGCCAGCCTCCGCTCATCTCAGCAGTGTCAGCTCCACTCCGCTGCCTCCTCTGTAGCCTGCATTGTCTCCGCTCCATCCGTTGCCTCCGCTCCACTCGGTTGCCTCCCTGCCTCCGCCCCGATCCGATCCGAACAAATATCTATGTATCTCTTATCACGTGCCCAAATGCCAAGTTTCATAAAGAACCATCGATTTATCTTCGACAATGATGATCTTCCATATAAACTTTCATCCCCTATTTTCACCCCCTCACAGGATGAATTTAAAAAAAAACCGCGCGAACAAATATATATTTATCTCTTATCACGTGCCGAAATGGCAAGTTTAATAAAGATTCATCGATTTATCTTCGATAATGACGACCTTCCATATAAACTTTCATCCCTATTTCATCCCTCAAAGGTCGAATTTTCAAAAAAGCTCAACAAATATCGACTTATTTCTTATTAAGTGTCTAAATCCCAAATTTCATGGTTTTATCTTCGACAGCGACGAACTTCCACCATATAAACTTTCATCCCCTATTTCAACCCCTTAAAGCTTCCTTTTCGCGATAAAAGATAGCCTATGTTCTTTCCCAAGGTCTATTCTATCTCTATACCAAATTTCATCAAAATCGGTTTAGCGGCTTAGGCGTGAAAGCGTAACAGACAGACAGACAGAGTTACTTTCGCATTATAATATTATATTAGTATGGATTTTTCTCGGGATTTTGGAAACGGCTCTGACGATTTGGCTGGAATATGGTGGGTTTTTAGGGAAGAATAATCGATCTAACTTGATTTTTATCTCCAGGAAAACGCATTTAAAGGGCTGTTTCACCATCAGTGCTAACTGACGGTTAAATGTGATGCCGTCTCCGTCTATTCGAACAAAACAAATAGAGACGGCATCACATGTAACCGTCAGTTAACCCTAATCAATGGATGGTGAAACAGCCCCTAAGAGTTTTTGTACCTTTTCTTAAAACGAAATAAATTTCACGAGCAATAAGAGCTTAACTTTATCATTTCACGTCTAATATTTAAAAGATATTCAACTTTTTAACTTTTAACATTTAGTTAAAACTTTTACGCTAATGAGAACAAATTGCCATAAAAATGTAACTGCCACGAAGTGCAGTCGTAAATCACACGGTGCATAAAGTTTATTCACTTTCGCCGTAGACACAAAATTGAACGCGCGCAAGTATTTGTTTAGACGCTTTCTATTTCAATTTTGTCAGAAGCTACAGATTAACCGCCGTAGGCTTGACCTGCAGTTAGAACCTTGTCTCAGTAAGCCATTTATAGTGCTCATCAAGAAAGTCATGATATGAAAATATACTAAGCAAACGAAAATAAGAAATGTATACGAGTATTTCCAATATATTTTACAAATTAAATTATTAAATTACTACGTTAACAAGTAAATACAAAATAATTTTAAATATCAGATTTAAATAAAAATGTCTATTTACTATCACACCATTAACAAACATAGGTATAATCGAAGCTAAAAGAAGAGAAATAAATAAAACTATTTGTCATGGTTCATTTAGGACCCAAAGCCGTGCTTGAACTATTGTCAAATGTAATGCACAGATTATATTTTGTACGACCTGATTTTTTCTAGGCAATGGAACGTGGCTGTCTCAATGTGACGTCATCCAGCGTATTTCGTAAAAAAAATATAAAAAATACTCATCCAAATTCAAAAACAATGAAAATTTTATCTTAAAATATCCTATTCTTTCCAAAAATGAAATAAAAACTATAGGTTATTTTTTTTGTGCATCCCAATTGTACCTACGTACAATATAGATTTGTATCTCTCTCAAAAACCTCAATCTCAAAAACCGCTGAACCGATTTTTAATGAAACATAGACATAGAAATCAGTTCATCCATTTGAGAGCAACGATGCCAGATAGACAGACATTGGGGTCGAACTTATGTGATAAGTTTTTGCATCGGGGGTTAAAAAGACGATTAGTTATTTACGGTGAAGGAAAACATCGCACGAAAACCTACATAAACCTACGAAGCAATTGTGTAATGTTTCCAATCCGCACTGGGCCCGCATGGGAACTATGGTCTAAGCCCTCTTATTCTGAGAGGAGGCCTGTATCCAGCAGTGCGACATTATTATGTCATACACATTAACGAAACGAACCAATTCAATGGTCATAGCCATTATAGGCTGGGATGATGATATTGATGATGATGATAAATACGCGCAGCCATACTTTGTTTTATTAGGGGATACTCTGTGTACTTGCAACTATATCTCTTGAACTTTCACACGCTCAAGCATCGTTCGCTCGAGAGCCCTCCCACACCGGCCGATGTCAACTGATACCACTTATAATTGGAACTCTCGTTCAGCGTAATGGTCGTGAGAAACGAAGAAAGCGAGCACATGCGATAGGTCACGGTGATACGATTCTAATGTGATTCTGAACAAGTGATAGATATGACAAGTGCTGCTAATTTGTCCATTGAAAATGGATTTCCATATGAAGATTTTTAGTGTTAGGTATCTCACAGTTTACTCTTTTAAGTCATGAGATCCCAGTGGTTTGGCCTTTGGCCTCTAAAGCGGGTCGTGGGTTCTATTCCAATTTTCACGTGAACACATGACACATATTGAAAGGTTCAGATTGAATGCGAAGCGTGCGTGTGCAATCACTAGATCTTAATAAACCACAACTGACCACGCCACTTTACCACACAATGCTGTGTCATTATTTTCTAACACCCATTCCGTTGCACTTGCAAAACGATTCCTCATACTCGTGATCTGAGAAAAATCCACACCGGACGCAGTCGGTAGTCATAAAAGGTTATGAAAATAGGAAATTTTTGAATTTATTAGCGTCCCCGGCGATGATCATAAATCATCGGGCCCACCTCAGCCGCCATTGCTTCCATTTTCATTCGCGACTGCACGCGACGCCGATAGGCACGGTTTTGCACGAACCATCGTGCAAAAAGTCGTAAAGGGTATTTTTTAGGGTGCACCGGAGGTTATTTTAAACTTTGAACGCATTACCGGCCAGTACCCACTACCATGAGTTTACAGTGACCGTACTCGATAGCGACGGCTTAAATTATTTGTAGAGGCGCTGCGCAATTCTCCATACGAATAATTTACGCCTTCGCTATCGAGTACGGTCACTGTAAACTCATGGTAGAGGTACAGTTTGAATAAAGTCAGAAGTAGTTTTAACTCCTGGCTGAAAAAAAAGTTTAATTGAAGTGTCAAATATTTTAGAGTTGCGTAAAAGAGTGTAAACAAACGACCTTATTATCAAGCTCCCGATGTCTGCCCGTCTGTCCTAGGGTTTGGTTGGACCGTAATAAATTCTAAAATTTTCACACTTTGTGTTTGATATAATATGGCCACCATAACAACCAATGGTAACATAATTTTTCTGTTTGTATGGTCGCTATATGTAGGGTTCCACCTTTTTTAGGGCGAATAAAGTATTTTTTCATTTTAGAAGGACAAAATAAAGTACACAGAATAAAAGAAGTATTTATTATTTCTCCTTAAAAGTGGATACCAGTTTATTTAGTCTCATAAGTATCATAACCAGTAACGAGCCAGTAAGAATAAGTTTTTACGTAATAGAGTAATTTTAGCGTACTTTATTGGTGTCGTAGATTATAAAGTACGCTACATGAAAAAGAGGACAATACTCTATTTTAGAGTACGGGTGGTACCCTAGCTATATGGGTCGAGACTTGGTCGAGTACAATAAAGAATATCATAATATCGTAATAAAAACTAAAGATTAAACGATTTAGGTGTAAGTTGAAGTTTTTTCATGAACCGAATTAAATATCACGAAAATTTGTACTTCATTCTAATAAATACCAAAAATTTAATTAAATCGGTTTCAGAGGTTTCAAACAAACGAAACTTTTAAGATTAAATAGGATTTTTAATGTTTATTACTTTCCGCTGTGTACTTATTTCGGAGTTGAAAGTGTATGCATTCCTTGCTAATATTTATTCAGCTTCCTCGCCCGCATTGTTTTTACCCACGATTCCAAGGATATTTAACGAATTCGCGTAATATTTTCGCTATATCTACTTTTTATACATACTAAATCAATTATTACGATGTTTAATTCAAAACAACGTCACTACTAATATTATAAATGCAAAAGTTTATAAGTATGTGTGTGTTTGTTACTCCTTCATGCTGAAACGGCTGGACGGATTTGGATGAAACATCGTATGTAGACTGATGGACGTCTAAAACAACACTTCCCTTTATTCCCACGGGATCGGCATAAAATGTGAAAATCCCAACCGTTGGTTAGAGTCACAAAATTAAACCCCCGACTTTGTCACTTCAAAATCAATATCTCAAAAACGGCTAAACCGATTTTGATGAAACATTGTTACTTATTTTGTACAATAAAGAGTTTACATACTTTTTATAATGATAAATTTAGACGACCGGATGGCCAAGTGGTTAGAGAACCTGACTACGAAGCTTGAGGTCTCGGGTTCGATTCCCCGCCGGGACAGATATTTGTATGACTAATACGAATGTTTGTTCTCGGGTCTTGGATGTTTAATATGTATTTAAGTATGTATTTATCTACATAAGTATGTTTATCCGTTGCCTATTATCCATAGTACAAGTTTTGCTTAGTTTGGGACTAGGTCAATTGGTGACAATTGTCCCATGTTATTTATTTAAGTATTATTTATTTATTTGTCACCAGCCGTTACCCGCGACTCCGTCAGCGCAAAAATTCGTTTATCGCTATCCTGCGGGAACTATGCATTTCCATGATAAAAACTATCTGTATACCGAATTTTCATCAAAATCGGTTCAGTGGTTCAGACGTGATGAAGTAACAAACAAACAGACTTACAAACTTTCGCATTTATAATATTAAGTCGGATTTATTTGTCATTTAGGGGACTAGCCTATTAAAGACATGGGTAGGTTAGTAATTGGTGCTGAAACATACGCTAAAGACACATTTTTCCCACCTTTGTGCTATGACGGAACGACTGAGTGTCAGCACTGTCAGCCACTCCTATTCTCGTTTGTATGAACAAATTAGTCATGTGTCAGTTAGTGTATAAACACAACAGGGTTTATGCGTACGGCAGGTCCGCGGCATATTTACATATTTTGAGATTTACATAATAACTTACACATTTGTGTCTACACTTACGACGTGTCTAATATGTTACGTCGTTTAAAAATAGAATGATTGTCATAAAAATGTATCTATCTTTAAATATGCTGGACCGATTTCGATTATTCCTTCTAAACATCGACCAACCGGCTCGAAAATGGTGGCTTATAAATACGTATACGTTATAATGACAATAAAATATGTATGTAAGTTAAAAAGGTCCGATCTATTTTTATTTCGTGAATTTTTGCTTTAAAATAAGAAGATCGTGTGAAAAACATTTTTATTAAATAAGTTGTTTTTGTCAAACTTAAAACCTAAAATTGCTAATAATACCATAACACTAACATACTGCCTAATTTTCAGGTTTTTTCTCTGTTTTTCCAAATTTAAATTTTATTATTATATACTTGCTACTTACCTGCGATTTTGATATTTTACTGATTTCCTGATTGAAAAGTGAACAAATATGATGAATATTTGTTTGTTTACTAGTGTTTAATCGTCAAAATTTGAAAAAAAAAAAAACAAAGTATATATTGTGCGGGCCCCTCTCTTCTGGAGGCCCGGGGCTGTAGCCCCGGTTACCCTCACCCCAAATCCGGGGGCCCCCTCTCTTCTGGAGGCCCCGGGGCTGTAGCCCCGGTTACCCTCACCCAAATCCGGTCGTGTTCCGCATACTCCCACGCTTTTGCAGCGCCAACGCGCCAAGAGGATGTTTGCGGACGCGAGGGTGCCAAACTTCTTTGCATTACTGCATTCTAGATCTGCCTCCTTCCTAGATCGCCTGAGCGGTACCAAGTATCAAGAATGAGATTTTGAGACTGATGTATGACGACCTCAATGAAGGGATTTCAAAGACACTGGGCCACCGTGCATTGATCCGAAAATAAGAGCGTCACATGACAGGATGTCGATGACAAGCAGGACCCTGTATACATACATATATATATCTATATATATAAAAGAAGAAACTGACTGACTGAATGACTGACTCATAGATCAACGCACAGCCCAAACCACTGGGGCTAGAAACTAATAGATGTAGACGCGCACTAAGAAAGGATTCCCACGGGATAGGGAAATATCTAAACTTTTTCGTAATATATATATATAAATACGAAAAAAGTTTCTTTTTTTTAGGCTTATATATATATATATATATATATATATATATATATAATATATATATAATATAAGAATTCATGTATGTATATATACTTTTTTCATTTACGATGTATTGGGTTATACCTGACTAAAGAAAATTATTATTAT
Source organism: Choristoneura fumiferana (assembly GCF_025370935.1). Taxonomy (NCBI): domain Eukaryota; kingdom Metazoa; phylum Arthropoda; class Insecta; order Lepidoptera; family Tortricidae; genus Choristoneura; species Choristoneura fumiferana. The sequence goes on along the minus strand of NC_133489.1, from coordinate 19,461,740 downwards.
TATAAGTACCAGTCATTTTTAGGGTTCCGGAGCCAAAATGGCAAAAACGGAACGGTCTGTCTGTCTGTCTGTCTGTCCGTCCGTGCGTCCGTCCGCCCGCCCGCCCGCGGCTTTGCTCAGGGACTATCAATGCTAGAAAATTAGGGTACCTCATAGACGTAAAGTGGGGGTGATTTTTTTTCTCATCCAACCTATAGTACCTAGGGGTATCGTTGGATAGGTCTTTAAAACAAATAGGAGTTTGCTTTTCGATTCAGTGATTGTGTGAATATTCAACTTTAAAGTGAAAATTTTCATTAAAATCGAGCGTCCCCCCTCTAAAATCTAAACCGGAGGGTGGAAAATTTTGAAAAAATTCAGGATGGTAGTCAGTATATCAAACTTCCAAGGAAAACTATAACGGCTAAGTTTGCTTGAGAATTATTAGTAGTTTATGAGTAAATAGTTGCCTATAGGTATAAAATATACCTAAACATGGAAGATTCCGTATAAAATACGAAATCCTTAGAAAAATATTACTTAATTTTTTCGTAATGGCTACGGAACCCTATTTTGGGCGTGTCCGACACGCTCTTGGCCGTTTTTTTAAGTATTGCTCGATAAAAATACATTCAAGATTCTTGACCTTCTTTCTAAAACAAAAAAACGAATTACATACATTAGCTACTTACTCATATACTTTACACTACATTCCTTGTTCAATTCATAGGGCTGACAAATGAATTTTATTTTTAAACATTTCCAAAATTTACTAGAAGTATAATAAGACTTTTATTTCAACAAACAAAAGAAATACATGTGTGTAGCACTTCATTCTTTCCATTGTTTGTTACATTAGGCGGTGAAAATTGCTGTGGTAATACGTTGGAAATTCTATTTGTCATTGAATATAAGAAACTATTGTCATTAGGGTCAGGTCTTTATGTCAAGGCTTTTGTAACATTGGTTCCCAAACACTTAAGTAATCTGCGAATGCATATACAGGCTGTTTGGTTATTGAATTGAATACATTTCTTTTAAGAAGTAAGTAGGAAGTTTGAGGATACAGTGTACAACTCATTTGTAACAAAAATGCTCATATGCTGTCCGAAAATAACCAAATTCCTTGAATTCAATAACAAATCAACCCGTTTAATAAGGCTGATGCCAGCGACTTGTCTGTTAGGACTTAGACTGGAGGATCTTTGCATTTTCCAGGGTTAACCTGTGCCTATGTTATGCAGGGATAGTGCAGCTTTCTATAAATAAAATATTTTTTAGATTGGTTCAGTGCTTCCTACGATTACCATTAGGAAGTGACATTATTAAATTTTGATAGAGATACCTACCACCTTTACCTACTAGTCAAAAGAAAATTAAGTCATTTGAATTTTATTGGTAAAATGAAATATAAAATATATTTGTGATTTTATCTGAATACATATAATTGAATGAAAACTATTATTGCGTTATATGTATTCTATTAATAAAACCATTTTTAGACAAGGAATGTTATAAAGAATTATATTTATAAGTATTTTATTTTCGTTTTACCAATGAAATTCACATGGCCCTTATTTTTTTTTGGGAACCTAGTAAATATTATCTTGGGTCTAATTTTATGATATAATTAAAGACAAGGGACAGTTTTCATACCTGACTGCGACACGCACACTGGACTCGTCACTGGACATGACTGCATCCGTTTACCTGAAAAAAAAAAAAGTTATTTTTTTACTAGTACACTCTTTACTTATGATTGGTTTTTTGGAGTCTTTTTGTATTTTTTATTTCAACTCCAAATTTGTTACTTTAACGGGTATTCCGTGAAACCATATCGAAAATACAAACTGAGACATGGAATCACAGAAAACCAGAAAAAGAGACCAGTGCTGGGAATCGAAAAAACCAATCATAATAATTTGATTGCTTAGTAGCGACATCTCTTGTCAGGGTGAGCGGTTGGTTCCGAAAGAGTGTGACGTCTCTCGATGAGAGCGGAACATAGATGTCACTAGTGCTGCTGCATAAGTAGCGTAGTAGAAATAAGCAACCTGAGATATGTATGCACAGGAAAAAATCGTGTCTAGATTCCTGTCCAGCGGTGGTGTAGGGGTTATAGCACGCAGCACGGATTGCTGAGGACCTGGGTTCGATTCCCAGCACTGGTCTCTTTTTCTGGTTTTCTGTGCATCCATGTCTCAGTTTGTATTTTCGACACTCTTTACTTGTTTCCGATTCCTTAGAATTATTTAATACCACTAAAGATTAGAGGTACTTAAGATTGAATGTCCTACTGTTGCGATCACCTCCCCTTCTTTCTCCCCCATCTTTGTCAAGAGCATGCTTCTGCCACTCGATTTTTATCCCCTAATCTATACTCTGTTTATTAAACCAAGATACGAAAATGATGTTTCATGTGTAACCTGTTTTTTATTTCTTAAATAGTGATGTGCCACAACCGGTAATCACCGAAAAGTTTTGGTAAGCATCTATGTTATACATATAAAATGTCAAGACATGAATGGATCTGTGACATACTAATATATGTAGGGTGCTTAAGACATTCTAAAAAAGGTAAAATGGGTCTAGCAAAAATGCCACCGTTTAGGACATATTTCGACTTTTTGTAGATGTTGATGTTTAAGTTTCATTTTGATTCTAAGCAAGGCGTGCCTAAAAGCTCAATGCTTATGGAAAGTGGAATATTGAATGCTTTAATTTTATTTTTGTTTCCATAAAATATTATGTTTTATCAATTATTTGCAATTATGTCAAAAACCGAAATAAGAGAGCAGCACTATTCATATTATGCTGGTCACATTATTTTTACATTTGACATTTCATACTGTCACTTTAATATATTGGTTAAATAAACAGAGTATAAAGGGGATGCAAGCCAGGGAGTTGATCTGCCTTCCTGTATATATATTGTATTATTTTTGGCCAAAAATTTAAAGCTGCATTTCTAATTCAATTTGGTAAACAAATGAAAAAAAATCTATGTTTTAATTGGAAGCAGACTGACCTAGTAGAGCTAACTCTGTGGTTGAATTTATGTTTGAAGCTAAAAATATATTTATATGTTATAGATAAAATATTTCTATTTCTATCTGTGTTGATGGAAATGGATAACTGGAACACTTTGTTATACCTACAGAGAGTATAGAGTTAGAGAAAATGAAGTTTATGTATTTTCAGAAAATATTTGGTGTGCAAGGTCCTTAGTTTCTACTGCAACTGTAATCTGTTAAAAATGATAAATCAGACAGGTTAGATAGGTACATAAAAAACTATAAGTTATTAAGTTATACAATTATGTGTACGGAAATAAGAATTTAATTGGATAATGGTCTATTATTGTTTAACTATGGGGTATGTAAATTAAGTTTTATTATACTTCTTATTTTTTTTAAATACTAAAAACGGATACAAACTCCATGAAACATACAATTAAGTAATTTTAAAGTTTTTTTTTTTAATGATTCTAAGGTATGTTTTGATTTTTGATATCTTGGCAAGTTATGGACTTCCAAGTCAATTCTTGTATAAGTATGTAGTATTTCAAAGGATTTAACTAGGTACTTAATTATCTCCTAAAGGAATATGCAACTATTTATAATTGCCAAAGTCATTCAAGTAACATTTTGTTATCTTTATGCAAACTCAAGTAAACTGTACCAAACAGATAAATTGGATAGTTGTTACAATGTAAACTTTGACAAACTACACAAATAACAGCTCAACCAAAACTTGCTAGTAAACAGCGATTGGAGTAACGTTCATTTTAATAAAAGGAACAAGTGACATAAACACTCCAGAAAGTAGAAAGAAATGATAAACTATTGACATCAATCACTCTGTAGTCAAGAAATTATGTCAAACACAATCACCAACCATAATGCGATACACAACAACACAGTTGCCGCGGTTCAATACTGAGGAGGACGCTACGGAACCACGAATATTACAGTTATTAGATACACTCTTCCGTTTTAGTTTATACTTACTACACGCTAATAATCCTGTATTTTCGCCACACTATTACACATTTCACGAAGCCACTGCATTAATAAGACACGACCAATCGACAACGATCGAGATTTCTGTTCATCTTTTATCTAATAAACAGAATAAGTTGTAAAATAATAACTACGCGCTGCCTCGCCTTGTTATTTGGCGATTACTGCCGCTTAACACAAACTTGCATTTTCCACGTACGCGGTAATCCAGATGTATGTTATTTTGTTTTGAACGTGTGTAATAACAATCGAATTAGACGGCGATTAGAAAGCGCAACGCCGCTCTCCATTCACCAAGGCTCGCACGAATTGACTAAAGTAACTGACATGACAGTGACAATCGCACAACGACTGGCTGGGCGACAATCGGTGAACTGTCAAATTTGACAGCAAGGTGCTGCCAAATACATGCAGCTAATTATTTAAAAAAATCGGAGTAAATGTTAAACAAGTTTGAAAAAAGCAATAACATATTTTGAAACTTGTAAAACACGTACGTCGACAGTAACTATAAAGGATTACTTATTTTTTTTCTTGCTATCCATCTGTTATCGAACGACGTCGGCTTATTGCGATTTGGTAGCATCCAAGTTGTAATAGTGTACAACATTACGAATAGATGGCGTTATAAACAACTCAACATTGTTACGGAATACTCACAACAGATGACTCTGTTTCGGAAGTATTTCTTATCATTGTTGTTCAGTGTTGTTGTTTGTTATTGTTATTTTATTGCATTTGTTTTTTTACTTAACCAATTCCAGCATGTTTATTTAATATTTTACAATTACTTTTAAAATCTAGAAATATCTTTAAATAAAATATTCAAAATTATTCTTACACTGTTCTTATTAAAATCCAAATAGGTTATTTAGAAAACAAATCGGTAGCATTTAAAATGTAAATAAGTTTATACATAGGTATGATATGTCCCATAAAGAATTGTTTTCCTACCTGCCTACTAATGCCTACCAACTCTTGTTTAATTCTCAGATTTGTGTGCCAGTTTGCAGAAACCAGATTTTAAATCGTCTAGACTAGACAAACTCGACCAATTTATCTTTTAATTTCGATTGTACGACGACCCATACAAACGAATTTCGGTGTTATTCTGGTAGCTGGTGACTCACTGCGAGCACCGACCTACTCCCAGACATCTATTAAATTATTATCCACTTATAACTCGGAACAAAAAATATTATACACTTTTTATGCAAAGTTTTTTAAAGTTGCGTCTCAAATATTTTACTGATACGGTGATAAATTTAAGAGGTCTTTGACTCGACGGGTCTCTTATTTAATGAATGGTCAGAAGTATCCTTTGATATAATATAAAATGTGTATATGAGCATGAAGCATACATGGACCATACTGTGAAAGCCTGCATGCAGTACCATGTTCCATGGTATGCATACTTACACAGTACAGTGTACTTATACAGTGTGGAAAAATAAGTCGGGCCCTGGAGGGAAACTACCTTAAATCCTTAAGTTGGCTCATTTTACTTAAATTCAAATTCAAATTACTTTATTTCGCATAAAATGTGGTGTAAACAATGGTCTTATAAATAATTTGGTCGCACACATTTCTCCAGCATCTGAAAAGAAAAGAGACATTCCTTTTTTTTAAAAGAAACAATACTGCATTCAAAGATTTTCTAAAACTCGCTAGCCTCGCCCGGGACTCGAACCAACTAAAATTAAAAAAAAAAACACTCGCCATTTTATTATACAAATCGATAGGATTATTTTTCAGGATAAAATTTCTCTAACAAATATTTGGCCTTAATCTCGTCTGTCGTACAAGATATCCATGAAGAATACCTACTTAGTACACAAGTTCTGTAATGTTCATTTCGAACAAATTATCAGTTAAATAATTTAAGTGTCAAATTGATAAGAAAATAAAGTTAATATTAGATTATACGATAAGACCTATGGTCTTAAAAATAAAAATGTTTTAAAAGTGTTTATTAGAGAAATTTTATCTTGAATAATAATCCTGTGGATTGGTATAATACTTAAAATAACGTTTGTTTTTTTAATTTTAGTTGGTTCGAGTCCCGGGCGAGGCAAGCGAGTTTTAGAAAATCTTTGAATGCAGTTTTGTTTCTTTTTAAAAGTAAAGGAATACTTCTTTTAAGTAAAATGAGCCAACTTAAGAATTTAAGGTAGTTTCCCTCCAGACTGTATAGGTGACAATGTGAAACGTTAAAAGCTCTATACTTAGGGGCTGTTTCACCATCCATTGATTAGTGTTAACCGACGGTTAAATGTGATGCCGTCTCCGTCTATTCGAACAAAACAAATAGAGATGGCATCACACCTAACCGCCAGTTAACACTAATCAATGGATGGTGAAACAGCCCCTTAACTAACAAAAGCTTTAATGGACTCGGAAACCCTTTAGAAGACTATTAATGGTGGTTACTTGTTATGTGCTTGTTACTTAGGCAATACTTACTCATGTTCATGTAGGCAGTGGGTAGGTATTAACAATATAAGACTAAACTTTCGCCACACTAACTAGACAGTTAGTGTAAAGCCTAGAAAACGCCTACAACCTTTCAGTGAAAGGCTGGTCCAGCAACTTAGAAGCGGTTTCATAATTTAGCGCGTATTGAAAAACGATTCCTATGCCTACCAACTTAGACTGGTAGCACAGTATATATATAAGCTAAAGTATATATAAGCTTTAGCCTATAATGTTACTGAGCTGGTAGCGGATATAGACTGACGAACGACACAATTTCTCCGTCTTAGGGCTATTCAATACACGCGCGTTTTATTTATAAGTAACGAAAACATTGCTCACCATCATTAAATAATATATCAGAAAATATCAAAGTCAAGGTCAAAGCCTTCTTTTGACTTTGACTTTGAAAATAAAGAAAACATTGCCTACCAAGATTTGATTATATCTCCGAAAATATCAATTTGATACATAAAGTGTGGTTGCTATTATAAAAAAAAATGTGAAGTTAAATGAAATATATCATCATCATTATCGCCATGCTACTACGAAATTCGAAAATTGAAGTTCGTGTCGTTCGATCCCCCTGAAGCTTAAACTATCTAATACGAGAGCAAGAGGTACGATACGAACTTCGATTTTCGAACTTCGGAGTAGGCCCTCAGGATGAGAGGGCTTGGGCTGTAATTTCCGCGCGGGCCTTCTCAGATATATGCAGGTGCTAGTCGCAAATATGAATTGTCCGAACTCAAGTGGAGCAGTAAAAAATGTCAGCTCTTATTCTTCTTGTCGACTTGTACACATATAGTAATAGGTAGTGATCTAATTTAAAAAATCGGTCCCCTATAGGTGACCACGACTCGGGTTGTTCGGTGTTTGCAAAATCAGAGAAGCACGCTGTCCTGGAAAGAGACTTAGCTAGATTTATTTTTCACTTCCATAACGCTACGTAGCATATTTAATCGAAAGAAGTGTGTATATTTTCATATAAGATTTCTTGTATAATAAGAAGAGTCTAGAAGGTAACAAAATACACGCGTACGGCACCCATTGTCTGCTGATACAGTCAAAATGTTAACTAAACTGTAATAGAGTAGGCAGGTAATTTTACAATGATACCTGTGTGTGACTACATAATAAAATAAATAACATTTGTTAACATAAAACATTATCAACTTTTCGACATCGCTCTATCCAAATCAGTTGAAATCAATTGACTCGTGGTTCTCTGTAAAATACGACTCTATCAAAAGTCCAAACTTTTCTTTCGGAGCAAATTAACTAAAAATCAAATCGATCTGAGCAGTGAAGTGTAGAGAAGTGTAGAGGTAGGTAGGTAGAGGTTAGTAGTAAGCCGTAGTGGAAGTAGTAGGTAGGTAGGTATTAATCAATCTGATTCTTTATTTCTGTTTTCAAAAGTTACCTGAAAGAGATAGGTCTGTAGCGATAAGGCCGCCAATTGCTAACCGTGTAGATTTTATGTTGAAAATAGCCTGAATGGCTTTGAGAAAAGTATGCTACGGCCGTGCCTTTGTTTTTGTTTTGCTCGACTTGGCGGGGGCACTGCCGTGCCCCCAGATAAATTTATGTACCTACTATTGCTCTGAACTTATCATGTGTCATGTTTATCATGTGGTGTTAAATTAATAGAGTTATTTTATTGTAGTCAATCGCACAATAAACATATGTACCTATACTTAATCATCATCATCCCCCATAGACGCCATCCCCTGAATACTGAACTCGACTGAATACTGGTTCAAAAGATGTAGTAAGTAATTAAGATCTGTATGTACGTATTCTGAGCAAATAAAACATTATTTCTTTCTTTCCCCATAATCTCCCACATAGACCTCCAGTTGCTTTGGTTTGAAGCGGCCTGTATCCACCGTAAACCAAGTTATGTGTTCAACTCGTCGGTATGGTAGCTTATTGTATTGAGCTTAGTAAATTATGTTCATTTTGCGCAAAATGTCGCTCGTCTGGCGACACAGAATAGCCCCGGGCGTTTCGTATTCGCTAGACACTACTTTCTTATTTATATCGATCTGCATAGGTATCTTACCGTGCGACTTATTTACATAAAATCTCACGATAATCTGGTTTCTCTGATAAATCACGGCGTTTGGAGATAACTCTGTCTGCTACTAAGTAGGTAACTTATAAGGAAGTCTGAAGGATTTAACGGTTGTCTGAACTCCTGCCGCTCGGAATTTAAACGACAGTTTATTTCACGAAATCTTGTATTGGTTATGCGCGTTTGTGTTACATTGTCGCATGAATCTTCGCAATTAAAGATCGTGAAACGAACATACATACTAAAACGAAATAAGTATCATTAAATCCGGTAATTTAATGTGTGTCGTTAGGTACTTTTAGTAAATAAGTACTTTGGTTTGGTTTTTTGGAATCTTTTTGTATTTTTTATTTCAATTCCAAATTTTTACTTACGAAAGTTTCTCGATGAGGGCTACGGTATAGATGTCGCTAGCGTCACTGCTTAAGTGGCTAAATAAGAAACAAACAAGCTGAGATATGTGGTGCATAGGGGAAATTCGTGTCCGTTGTCCAGCAGTGGTGTAGCGGTATAGCACGTGGCACGGAATGCCGAGGACCTGGGTTCGATTCCCAATGCTGGTCTTATTTTTCTGTGCATCTATATTTCAGTTTGTATATTCAAGTACTTTGGAGTCAAAACATAAGGAGAATTTTAGTAGTTTTTGGTTCTCCCCTCCCCATTGTTAGCAAAAGTAAGCCAAGTTCTAACCCCCTCCCCTGTCCTGCTGACGTAAGCAGTGGTGATGATGATGATGTGATCCTGTTATCCCTCACTAGGGACATAGGGCTTGTAAAAGAGTTTTCCATTTGGCTCGATCTTGCGCGGCTTCTGGACTTCCCAGCCGAGACCAACTGAGCCAGCCTCCTTCTCAACTGATCTCAAAAATGTAAGCAGTGATACATTTCCACATAGTCAACTGGAACCCTTATAGTTTCGCCATGTCTGTCCGTCTGTCTGTCTGTCTGCGGGTAAGCTCAGAGCGTTAGTACTAAAAGCTGTGATTTGCATGAGTCACGCGACAATTTTTTTTTACGGTACCTCCCATAGACGTAAAGTGGGTGTTTTTTTTTCTCGACTAACCCTATAGCGTAGGGTATCGTTGGAATTTTTCTATTCAGGGATCTGTTTGCGAAATATTCAACTTCAAAGTGCAAATTTTCATTAAAATCGAGCGTCCCCCTCCCTCTAAACTAAACGTTGAACCCTTAAAAAATATTTGATTTTTTCGTAATGGCTACGGAACCCTATACTGGGCGTGTCCGACACGCTCTTGGCCGGTTTTTATCTATAATAAGTACCGAGATAAAATGTAGCAAGTACCTATGTTATCCCAGACTTTCAGCTATCTACAGTCGATGAAAATGTACCACGTACCACGTACCTTTTCATAATTAATTTCGCTATGATTTCCTTGGCAAATGTATGGGATGTCAATATGACATAGTAGCACAAAGGTTCCACCCTGGTATGTGTTTCAGTTTCCTTGACTACCCGTCTAACCGTTTAGCGTGAAAGAGTAACAAACACACACACGCACACACTGATAAACTTCCACATTTATAAAATTACAGGGATAATTTTAAAAGACTGAACGTTACATGGCGAGTAATTATTAAATTGGAATCAGCTTAATTGCAATTAATGCTTGTTTGCTCGATCATTATAAATTTCCGTGAAATTAAACGACTGAAGATAAATTTACGGGTCAGTAACGTTTAATTTTATACCCAATTATTGCCCGAATCAAAATATGCCGATTTAACCTCCCGTTTGTCAAGGGCAGACCTCTTGAGGGGAGGTTTGACCTTAAGGGATTACAGATATTAGCGTCTGTTATTTGTCCACGACTTACCGACTGCAAAGAACTCGTATATCGCTATCCCGCGGTAGCTATGCAATTTTACAGATAGAGGTACTTTCTCATTTATAATATAAGTATAAGGATGTGCATAGGATTATGTTTCGACCATACAATACAGCAGGGCTACTACGAAACTCGAAGTTGGTATCGTACCGTCCCTCTCGCTCTCATATTAAATAGTATAAGTGTCAGAGGGACCACACGACACGAACTTCGAGTTTCGTAGTAGCCCTGCTGTACCTAATAAAAGTGTAAAGCCACATTCACATCTATCTGTCGTGTTGTGTCATGTGTGTGATGATGGGTTTCATATATTTTATATGATTGCGTTCAAATTTATCTGATATGACGGCTTGTGTTGTGTCGCATCACAAGCTATATATAGAGAGAGAAAGAGCATCACAACACAACACGACAGATAAATGTGAATGCGGCTATCCATTATAATTTGTAATCGTGTTGTATTATAATATGTTTAATCACCAGAATCCAAACTAAATGAAGTTAGTGTCTGCCCAGTGTGGTTGCAAAAATGGTGGCAAATTCAAAAAACTTGGAAATTTAATGAGTGTAAACCAATGTACAAAAAGCTATCTACCTTTATCGGTAATTTTCTTCATTTTACCTAGTTATACCTTTATTGTCGGACTGTCTAATATACTAAGCGGTCAAAAATCTGGCCCTCGAATGTAGGTATTCAGTAACAGGTAATTCTCTTCTCTCTCTTCTTTTTCAGGCTTTATCTATCCACTGCTGGATGTAACCCTCTCCTAATCTCCTCCACTTCGTCCTATTCTCCGTACAGGTAATTATTGTACTCGTATGTACCTAGAGTGTGCCAAATTATGTACTTACCACTGAGTAACTATATAAAAGTTCGACCGCGCTAATGCTTATATGCAGTTGGACTCCAGCAAAGCAAAATGTGCAAATATGTGTAAAATAATATGAGCAAGCCGTCAATAGTCAATAGGCAGTTAAAGTAAGGCCGGTTCACACGCAGCGCGGCGTCGCATGTCGGGGCGAACGCCCTCCGACAATGCCCGCGTATCATTTCACTCGGTGTGACCCGAGCCTAATAACTACGGAGCACTTAAGATCCGCTGGCACCTTGCTGGTACCTACAAATGTTAAGTTTGTGTTTAGAATGCCAAAATGGCAAAAACGGAACCCTTATGGTTTCGCCATGTCTGTCTGTCTGTCTGTCCGTCCGCGGCTTTGCTCAGGGACTATCAATGCTAGAAAGCTGTCATTTTGCACGGATATATATGTAAATAAACTATGTCGACAAAATGGTACAAAAAAAAAAAATTTTTTAGTGTAGTGGGGGTGATTTTTTTTCTCATCCAACCATATAGTGTGGAGTATCGTTGGATAGGTCTTTTAACCAATTAGGGGTTTGCTAAGACGATTTTTCGATTCAGTGATTTGTTTGCGAAATACTCAACTTTAAAGTGCAAATTTTCATTAAAAGCAAGCGTCTCCCCCGCTCTAAAATCTAAACCGGTGGTGGAAAATTAAAAAAAATTCAGGATGGTAGTAAGTATATCAAACTTTCAAGGAAAACTATAACGGCTAAGTTTGCTTGAGAATTATTAGTAGTTTAAGAGTAAAGAGCAGCCTAAGGTATAAAATATACCTAAACTTGGAAGATTCCGTATAAAATACGAAATCCTTAGAAAAATTTTACTTAAGTAATTTTTTCGTAATGGCTACGGAACCCTATTTCAGGCGTGTCCGATACGCTCTTGGCCGGTTTTTTTACTTAGTGTTTGTATGGCAGGCGGAATCGAACGCGTTGTAATATAAAAGGCAGGTGCCATAAGGACTGTTCAGCCGCGAGTGGCAGTAAAACTGTAGGTGCACGGTTTATTTTACCCGAAGGTTGGCGGCGGCGTGGCTCAGACAAACTACTTGAATAATTAATACATGGTATTAATCATCTCGCGATACGTCCCACTACAGGGCATCTCTCAAATGAGACCTTGGGGTATAATTCCCACGCGGGCTCAGTGAGGATCGGGAATTACACACCAACCCCAACTATCATCATCTCAACACACTACAATGACGAGTTTCGAACAGACAAGATGTTAAACATCTGGTAGCATGGTGAACGGTTCATGATAATAATAATAAAATCATTTATTGCCACAGAAAATAAGACTACACAACAAAAAAATAAATTACACGTAAATTGAAAATACAAACTGAAATATAGATGCACAGAAAAACCAGAAAAATAAGACCAACACTGGGAATCGAACCCAGGTCCTCGGTATTCCGTACCGCGTGCTATACCGCTACACCACTGTTGGTCAACGGCACAGACACGAATTTCCCCTATGCACCACATATCTCAGCTTGTTTGTTTCTTATTTACGACCAGATGGCCTAGTGGTTAGAGAACCTGACTACGAAGCTTGAGGTCCCGGGTTCGATTGCCGTGTCGGGGCAGATATTTGTATGAAAAATACGAATGTTTGTTCTCGGGTCTTGGGTGTTTACTATGTATGTATCTATCTATATAATTACATTTATCCGTTTCTTAGTACCCATAACACAAGCTTTGCTAAGCTTACTTTGGGACTAGGTCAATTGGTGTGAATTGTCCCGTGATATTTATTTATTTTTATTTATTTAGCCACTTAAGCAGTGACGCTAGCGACATCTATACCGTAGCCCTCATCGAGAAACTTTCGGCATTCCATTGGAACTAACCGCTCACCCGGACAAGAGATGTCGTTATTAAGCAATCAAATTAAATTTTAAGTTATATATTATTATAAAAGTTTTTCCTTAATTTGTACACTAAACACTAATTGGATTCTAAATTTGAAGCTTCCATGTCTGCTAGAAGTGCCTTAGAGTTTTGATGATCGGTCAGACAGTCAGTGAGTTTCAAGAAACTTTGACTATAGTTATAATTCTTAAACTACTCGTTCAAACTGAATGAAATTTGAAATAAGTATATAATTTATACAATGCCTGCGTGGTAAAGGTAAAGGCTTCTAGTTTTATCCACAACGAAGTCATATGGGGATCGAAAATGGCCTGAACTGCTCCGAGAAAAGGATGGTACGGCCGTGCTACTTTTTTGCTCGACTTGGCGGGGCCATTGCCGTGCCCCCAGATTCCTCGTTAACATAGGTACCTACATCATCGTCCTAGTGTTGCTGCAGGCACAACCCCTATGCGTTATGAGATAACAATATGCACGATATATGTAATAAGTTACAGTCGTTCCAAACCCGAGCTACACCTGCGGCGGTGCGATAGCGCCTCGCGACGTGCACGAATTTTATCTAAACGCCGGATAATTGAGTGTTATAGCACTTATAGCTTCTCAGCTAACTGCCAAAACTCTCATGCTTTCATGGAATAACGAAAGTGGCGCACAATACACCCAGTAGGTAATCTACAAACTACGCGCCGTGTTTATTTATTTGTACAAGTGCGCCCGCTCTCCTATACGCTCACGTTACAGTACAAAACAATACTAATTATTCTTTTTTTGCGACAACTTTTGAACTCACTATTATCTTACGTCTGGTCAGAAACGGTCCAACTAGTTTCGACCTTTTTGGAAGATCCCTTGAAAACAAGGGTAAGTGCGAAATTAAAATAGAAAAGATTGAATCCAGTAGTGTCGTCCCTGGTTTATGATCGTAATGTACCGTTTACTTTTACTTTTTAGGGATAAGTACGCCTTTGTAGGTACATATTATATCTCAATGTATGTCAATTGTGTTTGTTTACTTATTTTGGACAATAAGAGTACACATACATACATACCTACATACTTTTTATTGGTAGGTTGGTGGTTAATTTTTAATAAGAGAAATCTTTTTTTTTATTAATTTAAGTTGTATTGTAACTGTTTTTGGCCAAATAATATGTAATCGTTTTAATTACTATTGGCACAAATAAATAAATAAATACAGTTAGTTAACAAAATTGAAAAAGGTAGTCAATAGGCGGCCTTATTGCTTAAAAGTGATTTCTGTAGGCAACTATTAACATGTTTTAAACAAATACCTACCAACTGACGTATATTACGTAGTATAGGAGTTGTGTGCGAACACGCACCAGTGTGAGACAAAAACGTTGATTCCTTACTGGTTTATACTATAGTACAGTGACTTGCATTTTATACGCCGTATTCGTTGAACATTCGCGTGAACAATATTTCTCACTTGAATGACGGATACAGTACGATTACTTGGAGTTAACACTTGACAGATGGGCGTGCCTTCAGTCAATTTTCAACTTTGACGTCATACAAATAAAGCCATTTTTAGTACATATACCGCTACCCACGTTTACAGATTATGTAAAAACAATTTTATTTGTATGACCTCAAAGTTGAAAATTGACTGAAGGCACGCCCATCTGTCAAGTGTTAACTCCAAGTAATCGTAGGTACTGTACAATAGTCGAAACGAGAATACAAAACTTGAAATGTACGAGTAGTGTCACTGTGCCACCATACTTATAGTTTATAAGCTATAGAGCTCGTACTTTGGTCGTGTCGATACCATCGCACTATCTAGGTATAGTGCCGGCCGCTAAGAAGTCAATCCTGCCACATTGCAAAAGTATACGTTATGCCAATCCAATTTATGGAAAGTATAAACAATCTCTAGTCTATAGCTTTTGAACCAAAATTCACTTGATTTCAATATTTAATTTTCATTTTAAAAATCTTCGTCAAAATCTGACGTTATTTCTTGAATGAAACTCGTGCATAATCTGTAGTAGCATAGACTAGAGTAGATGGTGGAAAATTTGACATTTTAAAAATCGATTAATACTAGATTGAATAAGCGGTTTTATTTATTTACCTTAAAATAAAAAAAAACAATTACTGCTAAAAAAACAATTTTATAATTGAATAAACAGTCTTTGGAATTAAATCAAGTATTGTAAATAATTAAATAGACAAAAATACTTTGATCTATTCAATTAAATTTACTGAACAGATTAATTATTTAGAAATAGGTTCTAGGTTTTCACATCACTAAATGTCGTGGTAGGTAAGATTAATGACGCCTTTGTTTACATTTTTCATAAATTGGATTGAAATACAATATAGATAAATTTCTGTCTAATTTATCTAATCACTAAGTACCAGAACAATACGGTTAAACGGATATCCATTAGTGTCTATATCAACCTCGATATTAGCAGAATAATCGACAGCATCGATGGAGCTATACATCCCATCCATCCCGGTCTAAATACGTCCCACTGCTGGGCACAGGTCTCCTCTCAGAACAAGAGGGTTTGGTCCATAGTTCCCACGCGAGCTCTGCGCGGATTGGGAACTTCACACGCACCATGGAATCGCTTCGCAGGTTTGTGCAGGTTTCCTCACGATGTTTTCCTTCACCGCAAAGCTAGTGGTAAATTTCAAATGTTATTCCGCACATGAATTTTGGAAAACTCAGAGGTGCGAGCCGGGGTTTGAACCCACGAGCCTCTGTTTGAGAGGCGATAGGTGAAACCACTAGGGCCACGACGGCTTTTTTAATGGATGGAGCTTTCTCAAAAAAAAAAAAAAACTATTCACTAGTACCATATCGTCCACATACCTAGAGGTGCATATGAACGCGTACAATTTCCATTCTTCATGCTCAACATCTCAAAGAAGTGGAAAACGCACGTGTAACACCGCAGGAAACGGTTACCATAATGAAGTAGGTAATATTTCGTGTACCCCGCTGGGGCGAGGGTTAGGCCTCATTTGCATGTAACGAAGACCCTTAACACGTAAATGAAACGATATATTTTTCAATGAGGAACCCTTGCTTCTTTCCTCGGTTATTGTACAATGGCAGAGGAAAGGTATTCAGTTCAGACTTAAAAGGTTTTGCGGAAGTCGTGTAAAGTCGAGTTGAAATGTTACAAATTGTGACCTTGTAGCTTGTAGCTAGATTTTTCTTGTATTATTAACCCCCGACGCAAAAAGAGGGGTGTTATAAGTTTGACCGCTATGTGTGTCTGTGTGTCTGGCTGTGTGTAGGGGCACCGTATAGCTCTTATGCGGTTTTTTTATTTGAAAGCAGGTTTTCTAGCTATGGTTCTTAGGGTTCCCCTTGTTTACGCATATTTTTTATGTCATAATTCTATTTTGCATAATCTGTTTACGCATAATAGTATTTGTGCCGAAACTGTTTTCGCATAATGATATTACGCAGAATTCTTTTACGCATAATTTGCAAATTCCGAATATTGTTCAGGCAGAAAATGACTTACGTATAAATTAGTTTCGCATAATGTAATTTTGCCGATATAATAAAATGTTATCCTTTAATATACAACAGAAACGATGGTTTTCCTCAACGTTGCTCTGTTTTTTATTACCTAAGCTTATTAAGATAAGATACGATAAGATAAGATAAGATAATTAATTGAAGCCGTGGTGACCTGGCCTAGTGGTTTGACCTATCGCCTCTCAAGCAGAGGGTCGTGGGTTTAAACCCCGGCATGCACCTCTGAGTTTTTCGAAATTCATGTGCGGAATTACATTTGAAATTTACCACGAGCTTTGCGGTGAAGGAAAACATCGTGAGGAAACCTGCGCAAACCTGCAAAGCAATTCAATGGTGCGTGTGAAGTTCCCAATCCGCACTGGGCCCGCGTGGGAACTATGGTCCAAGCCCCTAATGTTCTGAGAGGAGGCCTCAAAGGCAGGTTAGCCAAAATGGCTATAACGGTTAAGTTCTCTTAGAATTATTAGTAGTTTAAGAGTAAATAGCAGCCTAAGGTATAAAATATACCTAAACTTGGAATATTCCGTACAAGATACGAAATCCTTATAAAAATATTACTTATTTTTTCGTAATGGCTACGGAACCCTATTTCGGGCGTGTCCGACAACTTCTTGGCTGGTTTTTAGATATTTACTTTTGAAAATAAATTTACACACGGTTAAGTAACTGCATCAAAGATTTGAATACACTTTGAATCAAAAATGTATGTGTAAAACGAACCCCTTAAAATAAGCCGGAAGAATTGTAGGTACTTTAGTTTCAGCTATCTCTACCAGTCGACCTAGCTATACCAGATAATGATGTAAGCATTGACAGGGTTCAAGCAATATCAAAGTAGACCATCGCTTCAAGTCTCGAATCAATACACGCCTTACCTGATACGGACGTCCTTTGTCCGTCGCTTGCGGAAGTAATCACCGCGAGACCTCCTCCTTGATTACCTACCTTCATTACTTCCCGAGGCCATTCCCGACTGTTACCATTAGGCTAAAACCCGTGGTAACACCCGGATTTTCTCTGTATGTTACCAATGTTACTATTGAAAACAAGTGCTATTAAAGAATATAAATTACAAGTTTTAATGCTAGGACAAAAACTTAAAATATTTTCAAACTAATTTTTGCTTAAAATTAATTGTTTATTTCATTGCCTTGTCTGTTTCCTCTGAAGTAAGAACTACTTACTTACTGCACTTTCTGAAGAAACAAATAAATGATAAAAAAATAACTTTCATATGTACTATGAAAAATATCAATGAAAAAAGAATTTGAAATGTGTTCAAAAATTACAAAATGTCCGATTCTCTTCTCGGGCGACCCAGTGTAGTTTAAGCACTACATTTGTTAGAAACAGTGGAACTCAGGACTCCTGGGTCAGGAGGATATTAAATAGGTACTTTTGAACCACTGGCATATAATGTGTAATAACAGACAGGAATGAAACCTTTTCAGAATGTCTGAGTGCCCCCGAGAATCGCCGAGGATTCCCGGGAATAAAGACTTAAATTTAGAGTACAATTCAGAAGGTTAGCCGAGGAGATGTTTTGTTTATTGCGGGATTTTAGGGTCTGATAGATAATGGAAACCTTCACTGGCGTTTGAGGTGTTTCGATTATATCATAATGTCGGGTGTATAAGATTAGGTTTAGGGTTGCCAAACTTATTTTGTTGCTTTTATAAATATTTACAGATAAACTTGCTTGCATCTCGACTCGAGTCTTATAGCTTACGCTTCAAAGTTTTAATTCACAACTAGGAGCGTGTTCGACGATAGACCTTTAGAGTGTTATTCTCTATACTTCATTTAATTTAGAATTGGAGGCCACAGTAACATTGTATTGCGTCTGGTCAACTATTTCTTACCTAGCAAATAGTCCAGTACAATAGTCTGGGAGCCGCAAAATAAAATTGTTTTAATGCCACTTTATTTGCGTGTCGACAATTGTTATTCTAGTACAAATTTTAAAGAGATTACAGTTCACGAGCCGAAATACAATGTTGCTGTGGCCTTCAATTCTAAATTAAATTAAGTATAAACAAATCAAAAACGAACAAAAATTAAAGCGAATAAGTATATCGCTGTGTTTGAAAGAAAACCATTACTTGACTCATTCACTCGTACCTAGGCATTACAATGGAGTCAGGTGTCTCGACGGTGGTCTACTGTCTGTTACATAAGACGTAATACAAAATTAGTGTTTCGTGCTCAGTTAATGCTGGGCAATAAATGCATTAACTCTTTTGTTGAAATTAGTCTGATGAAATTTGCGGTTTCCATACATTATTATTGATTTCTTATTTCAATGATGTATAGAAACCACACTTTTTTTTCAGACTTATTTCAACAAAAGAGTTAATGCGTTATATTACCCAGTATAATCTGAGCACGAAACACTAATTTTGTATTACCTCTTACATATGTCGTTATCTAGAAATGTCAATGCATGACCAACGGCAAGCCAATCTAATCCCTATAGTGCCAACAATCGGACAAGTTCTTAATTTATGGTGCTCTGTTGACCACAGCGATGAATCTTCAGACTAGGTGTTCCACCGCTCGCTACCTTAGACGTTGACTATACATACATAAATTGGTTGCTAGACGAATGACAATTAAGTAATTTATTTGAGACCCTAGGAAACATCTCGGCAGCGTGATTCAGAATAATTAAATTTTCAGTACAGTGATATCTATAAGAAAATAAAATCAACATCGAAACATCCTACTGCTTTGAATTAGGCCTGTTTAGTTGGTGAATGCCACACCAGAGGCCGTAGTGCCTAACGTTTCTGGCGCTCGCGATCGGAATCAAATGACAGATTTTGCATACAAAAACTGTCATTTCATTGCGATCGCGAGCGTCAGAAACATAAGGTAATACGGCACTGATCTCTCTAGCCAGAGTGATGTTCGTATTCATAAACGACAATCAAACCTATTTTAGTTAAAATGCCGCTAAAATTCGTTTGTCTATCTGCCAGTATTTGTTGCATGTTAGTTAACGCAAAACAGGGGGTAAGCTTATGCAATATTTTTGGCTAAATTTAAGTGTCCCTCTTCCATCTGAATGGTAAGGTTAGCTTATTTCCAATAGTAATTAAAACTTAAAAGCACTACCCCGTCAGTAATTAATACTGTCATTTTAATTATCCCACAATGACCCTGAAATTATTTATTACTCACTTAGCAGCGCGTGAGTCATCGGTCGCGGAACCAGTCTTGCATCCTTCAACGCTCACAGGTGAGAATATGTCTCTCTATCTCCTTCATTCGAAATGTCTACATACAGGCGGAGATGATGATGATGATAAATCTTTTGCATTTGTGCCTTTTGCACTTGTGTGACATTAAAATTTATTTACTAGTCAATAGTTGCGCGTGCCACGACACCGGACACCGGGCACCGGAGCAGAGGCAGACGTAGGAGGAAATGGCGGGACGATTTGGACCGTTTCCAGTCAGACTGCAACAGTTGGCCAAAAGTAGGTACGAGTGGAAGAAAAAAGTGAAGAATTTTGCCCAGCAGTGGGACACAATACTAGCTACTAAATAAAAAAGGTGCGCGTGAGTCAATCGTCTGTTGTGGAACTAGTCATGCATCCTTCACCACTCACCAGCAGCACCATCTACTTTAATAGATATAGATAGGTTTATTTATTTCTAAATTAAAATCACACGTATTTAGTCATGTAACTAATGTCATTGTGGATTCACAAAAAGATCGTCAGGAAAAATAAAATTACAATAAAAACAAGATCAAGACAAAATAACAGTAAAATATCAATGAGTAAAATCAGTTCACTAATTCCATTATTATGAACGCGTATGAAATAGGTAAGTAAGTATATAGTATATGTGTTTACATAGTTAAATCCTTCGATCAACAATACTACGTATACGTAATACTACGTATTGTTCATCGAAGGTTAAATCAAATTGTCCGACTTATAGCATAACACGCTTAGGTACCTCTTTTGCAATTGTATTCCACCTTTAGTAAGTTACAAATTAGCTAAGCGTGAGTCAGTGGTCGTCGCAGAACCAGTCTTAGATTGTATCCCTTAACACTCATCAGCATAACCCGAGCATCCTTCTTCTACATACTCGTCTATCTGCTCTGTTTGAAGTAGGTATAAGTACAGTCCGACACGTCGTTTTCATTTCTATTTCCTCTTCATAATTCTACAAATAACATTCATTGGAATTAATTTTTTAATTAACTTAAGTAGGTAAGTAGATAAGGTATGCTGTAGCTTTGCAAAAGATTGAAAAAACTGGCCAAGAGCGTGTTGGACACGCCCAAGATAGGGTTCCGTAGCCATGACGAAAAAATCAAGTAATGTTTTTCTAAGGATTTCGTATTGTGTACGGAATCTTCCAAGTTTAGATATATTTGATACCTTAGGCAGTTATAATTTACCATCCTTGTTTTAGAGGGGGGGGGGGGAACTCGATTATAATAAAAATTTGCACTTCAAGGTTAAATATTTCACAAACAGATCAATAAATCGAAAAATCGTCTTGAAAACCGTTTTTTAAACCACCCATCCAACGAGACCCCACACGGACACGGACATGGCGAAACTATAAGGGTTCCTAGTTAACTACGGAACCCTAAAAATCTCTTCTTGTAATGTTACTCAAATTACAGGCCTGACCTTGACTGCCTGACTCTTTGGCTCTTCGAATTCAGGCTGTGTATTGTCTGTGAGCCAGTTAACAGTATTGTTAAGTAGATAGCTCGGACCATAGTTCAAAGCTCGCTAGCATGACAAGAGTATATCATCCGTTAAGTAGCTGTTCTGCTCAACGTATAAAGCCGTAGAACCCTAAAATATCATCATGCAAGCCTTGCATTGTCCTTTTACCTTGCCTGAGCACGTGTGCCGCAGACATGTCGCGACAAGTCCTGCACGGGGTTAAATTTCCATTTCATTGCTCTTTGCACCTACGATTGCCAACTACATATTTCTTGGATAGATATAGTATTTTCCGGACTAAGATAAGGACTTTTCCAGGCTAAGATATATATATATATATATATATATATATATATAAGTACACTGATTATTTTATTGAATAATGACATAAAACCAAATCACACAAATTACACCAAATAAATAAAATTAAATTTAATCAAACAAAAAAATCTCAAATTAAATAAAATTACAACTCATCCCCTACACTACACTGTTAGCCTCCACTGTAGTAAGTACACTGATGGAAAATATAGAACGTACTTCGTAGACAAACCGGTGAATTTATAAACCAAAAGCCTCCACTAGAGATGTTTAATATATTTAATAAAAATTACTAAAATAGTAAAACAAATTAAGTACAGGGCTCTCAAATATGATAATGATGAACATAGTAAAATTGGCCAATCCAAACCGAACCAAACACATGTAGTACAGCCACAGAATAAATAATAGTAAAGTATTACA
Source organism: Choristoneura fumiferana (assembly GCF_025370935.1). Lineage (NCBI taxonomy): Eukaryota > Metazoa > Arthropoda > Insecta > Lepidoptera > Tortricidae > Choristoneura > Choristoneura fumiferana. The sequence goes on along the minus strand of NC_133489.1, from coordinate 19,439,628 downwards.
GCACAGTACATTAGAGTCAAAATATAGTACAATACTATACATAAATCCATACTAATATTATAAATGCGAAAGTGTGTGTGTTTGTATGTTTGTGTGTTTGTCTGTCTTTGAAACCGAGACAGTTTATGGGCCAGAGAGTGACAGGCTACTTTTTATCTCGGAAAAATGCACAGTTCCCGAGAAAACAGCGCGCACTAACCGAATTCCACGCGGGCGAAGCCGCGAGCAAAAGCTAGTACATGCATATAGTATGGTTGGCAACCGTAACGTCTCCTGTTGCATTTATGAAATAAGTAGGGGTTATACAACTAATTTTTGTATCACATTGACAGCTAGCAATCCACAGGTCGTCTACTGCTTTCGTGACAAGAAGAGCGAAGCGCAACGTGAATTTCAAAGTCGATTTGGCATGTCATCCTTCCGTTATATACATATAGTTCAGAGAAAGCGTAGTCTGAAAATTTGGACTGCAAGCGAACACTAAAAACAACCTAACTAACAACAAAAAGTGCTTCGCAGTTAAAACCATCTCAATGATTATTTACTTAACACATATTTTCAAATAAATATTGTAATAGTTTATATGCAAGAGCATACTTATACGCAAAAGATAAATCTAATAAGTATGCTCTTGGGTATGCCCAACAAACTCTAGGAACCAATAAATACTAGGTTTAAAACCGGCGCACTGTCACCGCTAACAATAACATGCTATGATCTATGTTTAGAACCGTCAATACGCTGGCGCAATGCAGTCGCAAACAAAGGGTGCTCAGGCTGGCCTGACCCTGTGCCCAGGGTTCCCGACGAGCCGGGGTTTTAATTTATAATAGAGTTAAGAGCAAAGCAACTATAGCGTTTGTAAAGTCATAAATAATTGAAGTGCTCCAGCACCAATATCTGACTCAACCAGGCGTGCATAAATATCTAACGACTCTTTATTTCTAGGGCCGGTGGGAAGTATCAGATATTTATGCACGCTTCACTATACCATGGTTTCCACAACAAACCTCATCTGTCAAAGAAAACATCGTTAATTAATTGTGAAAAACTGGTCCGCGACTCAGTTTTCTTGTCTGTGCAAGGCCTTATAGATAAATGAGACAGCGTGTACAAACAGAGAATGCTCAGGACTACTATGGCATTTGTAGTCTTCGTAATTCTACTGACATAAGGGGTGGTAACCCTGAGTGGCAGTTCTATAGTAAAATAAATATATCGTAGCGGTAAACGTTCAGGGGCAGGCGCGGGCGCAGGCGGGGGGCGTTGACCTCGGCGCGGGTTTACGAGTGCATTTGCACAGTGACACCCCCGCGCTACCCGCCACCCCGCCACCCCGCCGGTGCGTGCACGCAGCGAGCGACGATTCTCGAAATCGCAAACAGGGGCTGTTCCTTTATGGGCTTGTGAACAAGTAAGAGATATCCTAAAATAATTCAATAATCGAGCGTTACTTTGCGGAGGTCCATATCAACGAACTAAAAACTCGCCTACTTTACTTAGGTACCCTTCGACTTTACTTTTCTAACTTGCTCATCCACGACTCCATGATAGCTACTTCTATGCAACAAATGCGTGTTCATGCAGCTCCTCTACTTCAACACTGTAAGAACACGCACAAACCACACAAACCCGCGTTTCGAACTCAACTAGAAATATAACGCAATTAATAATAGCATGCAATTCAGTTTCTTCAACCGTACTGGTACCTACTCTATAAGTAGAAGTGTTTAATTCACACTTAAGTCCAGGAGGTAGGCATCTAGGTATAAAACAGGTCTTAAAGTAGACTTGTTGCCACCTGCTATAATTAGATTCCTACATAATGTGACATTAATCCTTGTCATTTGAATGAGTTTTTGCAATCACTCTGCAAGAGTCGTTATGGTTAAATCTATTTCATTTAACTAATTTGGCCACTTTAAGTAACAAATGTTTAACGTAAAGAGTATCCGTCCCTTTTCCTCCGACTTACTATTTAGAAAGTTGTCCTTCATTAATTTCGACTGGATACTGATTTTATCTTATTGTTCCTAGACTATGGAATTTCAACTCTTAATTTTCAAGAAAATCCGGGTTACTTAGGTTTATAACTTTTTACTTATTTATATTAAACAAAAGAGGAGAGAGAGAGAAAAAGGAGGTTCAGAGTTCAGTTCAGTCAGAATCTTTTTTTTATTGCCTCCAGACCTAATTATATAAATTTGATACGTCATTTTTCACATTGCTTCCAATTTTTAAACTTATCTTTTCTAGCAATCGTATTTTTGTGCTCTTGTTTTGTTGTTTTTTTTTTATAAATTTGTGCTCTCCCAATATTTTTTAAGATAAATTAAAGTCAACAGCCAGACCAGGAGCAGGCCCAAAAGCAGCCACTTATGATTGATACGGGCGAGCTTCGCCGGTAGAAAAACTTGAAAATTGACATACCGCGTTGGGTTTGGCATCGAGTTGATTAACTTGGTCGTGAACTGATAAAAACTGACCAATAATAATGTGCAATATAAATTTCGGCGGTCTCAAAGAACTGAGTTATCGAGTGATTTGTGACTGATGCGATGACTTGTGTTGGTAATTATTGCAGTTCCTCAACAAGTACAAGTACTTTATTTATATGCATAATATTGTGACATTACAGTCAAAGAAACTGAATCCCGTACTAGAGTGAAACCTTTGTCATACTTAATGTATATTAACATTACATACAGCCAGAGAACTCATAATAAAATTGATTATGAAATGTCCCACGAATCAGTTTCGTCGACTGTACATAATAATTAAGTCACTCTCGTTGTCATCTAAATTACGAATACCATAAATTTCTAGTCCATCCGATAGCAATTCATACGAAAATAATATTAAATTATACTATGTGCACCTCGCGAAAGTTGCATGTATGACTGCATTGCATATGTGAGGTTAATTGATTAAGTAATATAAATATTTTACGCGTGGACATTTCCATAGACCGTTAGACAACGGCGTTAGATTATCCACGCAAGTTTCTGCGCGACAGGCCGCTAGATCGGTTGATGCTATCTTTGAACGGGTTAGGTGGCATTACCCCTGATGATCTACACATAACAGGGGGTAGCTGTACTTCTCCGTAGCTATTAAGTTGAAACTAGGTACTCGTAGAAGTGATAACTATCACCTTGCTTGTGAGTGCAAAATTTGGAATGAACTAGCAGCTGGGGTTTTTTCTAAATGCCATGATATGGGAACCTACTTTAAATAAGCGATAGGTATCTAGTCACATAATTTGTTAAAGTCAAAATTTTGTACCCACCGAAATCGTAAAATTTCGCGAATTTTTAAATCGTCACCTGTAGAACTCTATCCTAACCTACCTTAGGTTAGGTTTATTTTATATTTATAAATAATTCTCAACAATTAATGGATTCAGAGAAAAAAGAGTCATTACTCTACACATTATAACTTTAACGTCATCATGAGCCTTGTAAATGTATTATGACAAATGTAACATTGCGACTTTCAGCAATTATACGACCCAATATGGACCCCTTTATAAAATACGTCAATAACTTACAGTAGCTTCAGTCCTTCTCAGTTTTCACTCTTTTCGTCTCTATACATAGAGCTAAGAAATATACGAGTATATAGTAAAATGGATACCTAAAGAGTGCAAGATCTGCAAAAAGTTCTCAACAAGTGAACTCCATATATACTTGCGAGCTCACCTGTAATTTAAAAGGATAAAGTCGTTTTCTCGACTTCGCTATAAAGTTGCGACATTAGAACTTAAAACTTAACAGCTGAACGTGCACTAGATTCAATTCAGTTGCTAATATTTTGGTCATGGTAGCTACATAGATGTCGATGATTTTGGTACCAAAAATAAAGGTGGTCCTTCAAGTGAGCTTCACGCAAGCGAGTCTAATTCGGGGATTTCATTTAGTGTTTATGAGAATTCCCAAGATTACACCGTTTTGTCTAATATTTGTTTGTTTTAATTAAGCATGTGGACAATTTTGATAAACCTGCACAAACCTGCGAAGCAATACAATACCCTGAGAACCGCATGGAAACTATAGTAGATACAGTCACCAGCATTAATATCTGCCACAGCGGAGCGTGCAAAAATATCTGACACGTCCTTCCGGCCCTAGAAATAGAGTCGTATCAGATGTTTATGCACGCTTGTTGTGTCAGATATATTATTGGTGCTGGTGACTGTACAAGCCTTTTTCTTTTGAGACGAAACCTGGGCCCATAAAGTATATGAATGATGTTTATAATTTTAAATGTGACAAATGTGTAAAATAAGCATTTTCTATCTTACCAGCCAGTTATTTTTCAGTTCTTTAACGTAAAAAAGATACCTACTCGTACGAGAACAAATACTACGGTAACTTGTGCTAGCCACCCTGCGTCGTGGAGACGGTATCAATTGAACCCGTGCCTTCCCGGTAACGCCGCACCGCCGGCTGCGCAAGCGACGGTAGACAAATACGCGGCATGGCCAAGTGTGAACACTGCTTTAGATTTGGAGAAATTCATTGATATAGTTTTAGTAAAGATACATTCAAGGATTCATTGTGTTTTTGTTGCCCGCGACCGTATCCGTCCGCGTAGAATTCGGTTAACGATATTCTGCGAGAACTATATAAACTTTACGGGATAAAAAACTATCATGCCCTTTCCTGGGACTCAAACTATCTGTATACCGAATTTCATCGAAATTGGTTCAATGGTTTAAACGTGAAAAGGTAATAAGCAAACAAACAGACTTACAAACTTTCGCATTTTTAATATTAGTGGGATAATAAATAAATATCACGGGACACTTGACATCAATAAAATTTACCTAAGTAGTCCTTTTCATACAAATATCTGCCACGACCCGGAATCGAACCCGAGAGTTAAGTTGTCAATAATTCTATTCTTAGAATGAGAGGGGCTGGGGCTGTATGTAATTCCCACGCTGACCCAATGTGTATTGGGAATTACACACACGCCATTTCACAGGCAGGCACGCATGTAAATTCCGATAACTCAGGGATGCGAGCCCGGGCTCAAACCCATGACTCTCTGCTCGTGACGCCTTCTTCAAACCACTAGGCTACCACGACTTTTCTATCATTCTCATCACCATCATGTCAGCCGAAAGACGTCCACTGCTGGACATAGGCCTCCCCCAAGGCTCTCCATCCAGACCGGTCTTGTTCTTTCCGCATCCACCGCGATCCCGCGATCTTAACCAGGTCGTCGCTCCATCTTGTTGACGGCCTACCAACAGCTCGTCTACCGGTCCGCGGACGCCATTCGAGAACCTTCTGACCCCATCGGCCATCAGTCCTGCGAGCAATGGGCCCGCCCACTGCCACTTCAGTTTCATAATTCTCATGTCATTTATTATCTCCACTTAATACTGAGTTATGTATGTAAATATGAATGGAACAGATTTTTTCTTCGTCTGACTTTTCTTCTCTACGTATCTTTTATTTTTGACATAGCTAGGAATTTTTATTAAAGAGCTCTAGTAATACCAATTATCCCCAGTGATTAAATTCCAGTCTATATTCCTCTATTTCAAATTAACGAAATTGCCGAATAATCCAGGCCTAGCCTTACAAACTTACCAAGATGGTGGCTAAATTTGGAACTAAAATAAGTTCATACTTACCCTCACTTTGCCATCCGATCACAGCGCCACTGGCACTTTATTTCACGTTTGTGGTAAAGTTCGTCACGGTAAGGTCGTTTTAATTGATTTTTGGCACCTTTAGACGATACAGATTTCAATTTTGCATTTGAACACGACTAATTATTGAATTAGGGATTTACAATACAATACCATACAACACTTTATTGCACACCAACACAACAAGCAGTACAGAAAACAGGTATATACACAGACTTTCTGAGGTAAGCAATAGGCAGCCTTATCAATTTAATTTTCGACCTATGAGATAATTGGCGTTTTGTTAAACACGGGGTTCCTAATAAATTTGGTCTGAGTAATAAATGAACTTTGGTTTTAGGGTTCCGTAGCTAAAATGGCAAATACGGAACCCTTATAGTTTCGCCATGTCTGTCTGTCTGTCCGTCTGTTCTGTGGGAAAAAAGCTTGGAAAAATCTTTAGTGGGAGTGATTTTTTTTCTCGACTTACCCTATAGTGTGGGGTATCGTTAATAGCTATTTTGAAACCATTGGGTGATTTCCTAGACGATTTTTCGATTGAGTAATCTGTTTGCGAAATATTCAACTTTGAAGTGCAAATTTTCATTAAAATCGAGCCCTCCCCCCCTCTCTAAAATCTAAACTGTTAGGTGGAAAATTTTGAAAAAATTGAGGATGGTAGTACGTATATCCAATTTAAAAGAAAAGCTATAACGACTAAGTTTGCTTGGGAATTATTAGTAGTTTAAGAGTAAATAGCAGCCTATGGTATAAAATATACCTAAATTTGGAAGATTCCGTACAAATTACGAAATCCTTAAAAAATTATACTTAATTTTTTCGTAATGGCTACGGAACCCTTTCTTGGCCGTGTCCAACACGCTCTTGGCCAGTTTTTAACCAACTGAACATACAATTATTCATCATACCAAAGCAGATTCACAATAGACGGGTAAATTAAATAAAATCATGTCTATTGATTTCTACTAGAAAGCAGTTGAAAAGATTTGGAAAATGTGTTTGATGCAAACCTTTTAGTAATATAAAAGAGTCAGAGACTTCAAAAGCTGAATATATCTATGCTTGTCTGAGCTATCAGTTAGAACTGTCTAAAATTGGTGTTGTTGGAGTGATCCCTAAAAAGTCAGTAGTAATGTGAGCGGCGCTGTTTGAGGACGCGGCGCGGGCGCAGGCTGTTTGTCCGGCAAACAGCAAACACGCGCGCGCACGTAGCGCCCTAGGGTTGACGCTAAACTTATACCCGCTTGAAAAAATCTTCATCATCATCATCAGCCGGAAGACTTCCACTGCTGAACAAAGATTTTGCCCTTAGAACGTCAGAACGACAACTTGCCACTTGTTTCCTCCGGTTGCCCGCAACTCTCCATCTAGTAGAAGGCCTGCCAGCGCTTCGTCTTCCGGTTCGTTGTCGCCACTTGAGGACTTTTCTCCCCCGACGGAAAAAAAAAGTTAACCTGACCGAAGTTGACAGTTACATTTTGACACAACAAACTGAATTTATTAAATCAATGATGTATTTTCTCTCTCTGCAAGCCTTTTTTGGGCACAATGCCACGGGAGAAATTAGCTCACATTATTAGCTGGTTGTTTGATTATTTACCTAGGTACTAGGTGCATAATAACATCTTGATAGGGTAAAGATATTAGTTTTTCATTGATACTTGTTAAACCTGCGTTTTGTGAAAGCTGACAGCCCTGTCGCGGCGCGGTGTCGCGACCCACCATTGTTGTCTCTGCCGCTCGGGTCTGCGCCGCGGCCGGCCAAACCGCACCTGCACCACTTGACGCGTTAACACCAGCTCTTATTCTACACCGAGTAAGTGATATCACAGTTGTAACGGTGAGGTTGGTAAGTGGCTATAAGTCTTACCAACAGCGAGTGACGCGGCGTCCTAACAACTCTATTCCCGCCGGGTTGCCTAAATATTTCATATGACGGCGGTGATGATAAAATTATGCCAAAGCGTATGTCACTAACTGCCAAGCATATGCCATATAGGTATTATCCAAAGAAATACTCTACCCATGTTTTCTCCCTCTCACTCTGCTTAACAATATTCACTCCGCGCCACTGCTTATCACTCATGGTTTTATTTGGTAACAGGCTGTAAACCTTCTAAGTGATTCCCTAACACATAAAAATACCATTAAAAAAACCTATGTATTGTTGTAGAACAGCTCAAATAAAATTTCGGCCTTTTTAATTACATTATTTAGGACTAAGCTCTAGCTCTAGGCTCTACCACTTGACTAGTTTTTCGAATACAGTATTTTCGAGTGATGTGATGTCAAAATCGGTCCCCAAGCCCTCAAAATGTATCACAGTGATTCAAATTTTAAGCTGTTGTGATATCACCTTGAAAGTGCAGAATAGTCGTGCACGTAACGCTGTTGACGATGGACTGAATCGGTGAGTTTATACAAGTTTAAGTGTTATTGGTTACTTAACACGCTTTCGTATTGTTTTTAGAGATGGGCTTGTTTTAAATTTTAGTATATAATTTGTCGTTAGTCCGTATAAAGTTGAAAGTATGAGAACAACGGTTAAATTTAGATTTTTGAAATCGAAATAGTTTTTCGGTTACGCTATCCGGGATTGCTAAATCCAATTGCAGCGCAGCGTTCTTGGCCAACTCCCATTTACATGTTCGCTTGCTTACGCCAATAGCATGTGGTGCCATATATTGTAACTATTACAAGTTAAAATTGAATTCGTTAGCTTAATTAATTGACTATCAGTGTACCTATTACTCGTATAGTTAACGGCCGTTACGAAGTTTATCCTGACACATAACACGACTATGAAGTTCTGAATATTGACGATAATAATGATTCATAGACAAAAATGCAGTGCTACCTTGTTGCGTGTGACACAATAGTAAGTATAGCATTTTTTTCCAATAGTTCGTATTGTCAATATTCATAAACTTCATAGTTGTGCAGTTTGTCAGGATTTACTTTATAACTGCCGCTGGCTGTATAACATGAAGTTTGGACGGACGGACGAAATTGAGTTTGATTTGTGGGGAATAATTAAGCCCAATATAATACCAAATCTCAAGGTACATCAATTTCATACTAAAAAGGTGCTGATCACCACAAGGGCAAAGTTTAAGTACATCTCAAATTAAGACCAGTATAAGTAAGCTACACATGTCTTAGTTCTCCGCGTATATCTGATGACGACTGAAGTGAAAAGTCCCCTGTGAAACCTTTGATCATCGAGTCCGTTGCAAAAGGTACTTAAACGAACTGACAAGCTAGGTATAAAGATCTAACATTTTAATTAAGCTTTTTTAAAATTTAATATCCACATCGAAAGCGAAAGATGGAATCGCTAATGATAAAAAAACTTATCTCCATCATCGAAGTGTCCCGTGGTCAGTCGTAAAAAACGTTACCATAACCACTTAAGTAGCGGTTGCCCAAACAGTACATTAACGTTAATTTTTGGCCTCCCTGGGTGGCGGGGACTTAACGCACCGCGTTGCGTTCGACCCCGCCTGTCACAAGACAAGTGTTCTACAAGTTACACAACTCGTAAGTTAAAGTCGGGAGCACTTGTGTGTATAGTTTAAACCATGTTTAAACTGAGCGTCACTTACATATAACAATGGTACGGTGTCGTTTTTTAGGAAAATATTTGGTTTGGCTAGAAGACACATTTTATTTGAACCTTTCTTAACCTCGTAAGTCCTCGTGTATCTACTTCATAAAGTACAATCATTTGTAAGAATAACTGCCGAATGTACTATAATCTGTAGTAAACTTTTTCGATGAAATGAGAACTGTAAATAATATATTGATAAAAAATCCAAAATCACGAATCGAGGTTCGGTGTGTAGAATTTATGTATAAGTAAGTAGTAAAAAAAATCAGGGCTTACGAGGTTAAAAATTTTGTACTCTGCTGAACACCATAAATCAGTACCTACAATGCTAGACTGTTGTCGTTGTTGTGTGTGGTGTTGTTTTTGAAAGCCATTTTTCTACCAGGCAACCGTATTTAACTATTAGGTACCCCACTAACTTTGATACTCAGAGTCGAAGTATGTTTGTTAAGTTTTAACTATTCTATTCTCAAATCTGTAAAATACCTTCAGGATTAATTTGAGTATTAACTCGTAAGGCAAACGATAATGGTTTGTGCTTAGTGCCTCTACTGGCGCTAATGACAATGAACTTGATAAAATCACCTGCTATTGACAAATTAATCACTGAATTACTGTTTGTGCATATGTAATAATAAAAACCGGCCAAGAGCGTGTCGGACACGCCCAAAATAGGGTTCCGTAGCCTTAAGGATTTCGTATTTTATACGGAATCTTCCAAGTTTAGGTATATTTTATAACTTAGGCTGCTATTTAAGAGTAAAACTACTAATAATTCTCAAGCAAACTTAGCCTTTATAGTTTTCCTTGAAAGTTTGATGTACTAACTACCACCCTAATTTTTTTTTAAATTTCCACTCACCTGTTTAGATTTTAGAGGGGGGGGGCGCTTGATTTTAATGAAAGTTTGCACTTTAAAGTTGAATATTTCGCAAACAAATCACTGAATCGAAAATCGGCTTAGCAAACTCGTAATGGTTTTAAAAGCCCTATCCAACGATACCCCACACTATAGTTAGATGAGAAAAAAAAATCACCATCACTTTACGTTCATGGGAGGTACCCTAAAAAAAATTATTTTTATTTTTATTGTACCATTTTGTCGGCATAGTTTATATATATATATATATCCGTGCAAAATTACAGCTTTCTAGCATTGATAGTCCCTGAGCAAAGCCGCGGACGGCCAGACAGACATGGCGAAACTATAAGGGTTTCGTTCTTGCCATTTTGGCTCCGGAACCCTAAAAAGATTACTTGAGGGTATATTGCGTAAACATTTCTGATACTCGCAATCATAATCACATTACAGTTTTTGTATGCGAAAACTGTGATTAGATTGCGATCGCGGGTGTCAGAAACGATACGCAATAGCAATATACGCGATAGCAAGTATAAGTATGTTTTAACTGGTGTTTAATTCCATTATCTCAAAGTATATATTCACGAAACACACATAATTTTCTTCTTGCATGTTTGCAAAAGCTTAAAATTTACTTCAACTGTGCTTCATCATTCGCACAACGATGTGTTTACTTACAAGACAGTATAGGTAAATTATGTTTCGAGGAGAACCATTTTTTAACCCCCGGCTCAAAAAGAGGGGTGTATAAATTTGACCGCTATGTTTTAATTTATTTGACAGATAAATGTGATGCATCTGTTTGTTTTGTTCGAATATATGGAGACTATCGGAGAATATCCGTCAAATAAAATTAATCAATGGGTGGTGAAACAGCCTCTAAGGGCTGCAGTTGTGATTGCAAAATTTCACCGATCCCGTGGGAATATGGGGATAAAAAGTAGCCATGTGTTATTCCAGATCATTTTATATACTTACCAAATATCATTCAAATCCCATATGCTTTAGCGTAAACATACACGCATACTTTTTTTTATCAAATAGCTGGCAAACGAGCATGCGGGTCACCTGATGGTAAGTGATCACCGCCGCCCATGGACACCTAAAGCATTATTAAGACTGCTGGTGCGTTGCCAGCCTAAAGGGACGGGTAAAGGGGGAGGAGGGAGTGAGGGGGGAGTTGGGCCCTCGGATCTCCCGCTCACCGTACGAAACACAATAGCAAAACTACTATTTCACGCCGGTATTCTGTAGGAGTGTGGTACTAACCCGGTCGAGCCGGCCCATTCATACTCCAGCCAGCAAGTGGTTACAATAAGGCACATGATACTCCCAAACTTTGGCATTATAATATTAGTGAGAAGACCAGATTTCGCGTTGACTCAGGAATCAGATTGCATACACCATTGCCATTGCTCCGGATAACCGAGCGACTCCGTCGAAATCAAATCATGCGCAGCCAAGTTTGATTTAGAAACCGCAAGCGCGGACGCAGCGCAGGTAAGATGCAGCGCAACAGGTTTGGCACGAAAGTGCGGCCGACTGTGTCGCGAGCGAGCAACGTCCTTACTTATTTATTTTTATGATCACTTTCCTTTGTTTCTAACCCCATAGGGGTGTTGGTTGGCGGTCTGTGTTTCTCTGGCTTTTTGACGGCTAAAGTCCAAATGTGAAGCGAAAATGATTTCCCACAAAAAACTTAAGAAATAACGTCTTAGACAATCTCAGACAAACCTAAAATAGCAGTCTTCTATGAACTGACCTTTTTTGTGCAATATTTGACTATCTGGTATATCACGGCTCACATGATCACCGCATGTCAGTTCATAGAATTTCATTATTTTAGGTTTGCCTGGAAATTTCAGTTTTATTTTACCGTAGAAATCGAAGGACTAAAGTTTTGCTTCACATTGTCTAAGCCGCAGTGGCGTCAAAGCAACTCTATTCCCATCGGGTTGCCTACATTTTTTATTTGACGTCAGTGATGACAAGAATGGCAAAAACTCGTTGCAACTGAAAACAGACCTAACTCACTCGTCTTTCTCTCGCTCTCTGGGCTACCCAAGGAAAATGTTCTCTCCACACTAGTAATAAGCAGATATACTTAGATTTATCGCTATTAGAGTTCTTTTCAAAGTGATTCTAAGGATCAGTTAGAGATGCTATGAAGCAAAATACATCTTACGTTAAATGATACGGCGGTGATAGGCAAATGTGGGCTTCGAGATTGATTATGAATGAAAAAAATGTAACACCCCAATTGCCTACTCTACTTTTGGTTGACCACGTGTACTGAGCTATAGGTACCTACAATGATATTATATGTAATGTAGACCAACTTTTTTATAGCTTCTGTTTAAACATAATGTGTAAATCGAGTCCAGTTACAATGGAACAGCTGTACTAGTCTTTAATAGTTATGATTTTCACACGTCTTCATGAAGTAAACGGAAATACTGTTGCATGAAATGTTACTCTTTAATCAAACCAAAAAGAAATAGAAACATTTATTCGCTAATCGCTGAAAATTAAAAAACAAGATTTTGAGAAATCGCCAAATACAAACTCATTGTAAGTCAAAAATATAAGGTAATTAACGTTACGTAACCAACATTTAACTTTACTTTTAAAGTATCTAGTAATAATTAATTAGGTATCTGACATACGCTTAACCGTTCCTTACTCGTACCTAGGTACCGGGTTAAGCTTACTTATTTAAAAATACCACCGTGAACCAGAACTGTTGAGCCACTCACCACTGTTCATTATTTAGCCGAGTTATACATACGTATAGTAAATATTATCATTAATAAACCAGAGTAGCACTAGACGGTCAAATTACGAACAGTAGCAAGGGCTCAACAAACCCTGTTCGCGACTGTACACTGTGTACGCCGTATCTGTAGGTACGTATATTCTCCAAATTAATTCTCCACTCATCCCGATGGGTATAATATATAGGTACACCTACACTCGTTCGCGAGCGCGTCTGGCTGCACCTTAATTCCACATTTCGACACCACACTTCCATAAGTGTCCGCTTTTTGCCGCCGCCGCGTCGCGGGCGCAGGGTAGTTGCAAAAACAGACAGGCTCCCACGCCCGAACGGGGTCAGCGACCCCGCTGCATCGGTAATTTGACGAATATCGATCACGTGATAACGATGCCATCTTCGGAAACTGCTATCGCCGAATTTGGGCATGTTTTTTGGATCGTTTACTTTTACGCGTAGAGCGGCCCGAGGCGGGTCCGAAGGCAGTGCCACCAATTTATGTACTGAAATTGGTATTTTAAGCCAGTTTTGTGGTTGATCGCGGTTGCTCGCAATTTTGAGTTCTAGTTTCATTCAAGTAAATTTGGTTTTTAATCGGGAAGTTGAGAGAACCAATTTGCGTCAATTATTTTTTTAAATAGCATACATGCTTGGTAAAGGTTAATAAATAGATATGCATACTTATACGTGTATTTCATTTACTGCATGAAGACGATTACATTCCGCAGACACGTAAAATATTAATACTCGTAGAAGAGAGGTTTTCAAAAATCTTAAGTTAAGCGGTCGGGTAAATATTTTAGAGACCCGAAATCGATGTCTCGCCATAAAACTCCTCGCCATCAAAGAAATTCAAAACTTTCATTCTTGAATCTGGTAGCTAAATGACTATAGAAGATGCTATAGATACAGTTTTGTGCTTGAATTAAGGGAAATAAAATATTGAAAAAATACAATCAAACATTGCATTATTTACGATGTCTCTTTTGCATGATTTTTGCTATCTCACTGCATAAAAAAGTGACCTCACTAAAAATGTTAATTTAAATAGGAAGGTAAAAAAATTGTTACATATTTTTAGCATTAAAAATATCTGATAGAATTTCGAACTTCGAATTTCTTATCGAATCCTCCTGACTCTCCATCATTTCATTATCAACTATCGTAATTGCCGGATTGAAGTTTACACTTGGAAATACAATAAAAAATAATCCCGACAAAAGTCGCAGACAAATATATCTAAATAACCTGTCATATCCGTCGTGACTGTGATGGGATAGGTAATGGTACCGATTCCAGCGAGGTCAACTATAAATACAATCATTTGAATGAAGACCAATTAATTTCAACTTTGTATTGCAAATGCGTCATTAAATTCAATAACTACATAATGCCAGTTACAGTAACAAAAAAGTTTGGATGCGATGGCACGATGTAAGTACTTATATTTAAACTGTTAGGTTACTGACGCATTTCGCATTGTGGTTTATTAAATGTAGCAAATGAATTGAGAGTCAATAGTGTGGTATATCAAGCGAGCTATGTTTTTTAGTGACCCTGGAAAACAGCTTGTAAACATGGCTCAGAAGTGAGATGGGTCTATAGTTCTTCAGCAAGGTGTTATCACCTTTTTTGAAGAAGAGCACCACCACACTTCTAAGTCACTCAGAGGGCTATGGAGAGGGCTATGCTCGGGGCTTCACTGCGGGATAGAATTAGAAATGATGATATCCGCAGTAGAACTAAGGGTACCGACATAGCCCGAAGAATTGCGAAACTAAAGTGGCAGTGGGCGGGGCACATTGCTCGCAGGACTGATGGAGCCAGAAGGTTCTCGAATGGCGTCCGCGGACCGGGAGACGAGCTGTCGGTAGGCCTCCAACAAGATGGAGCGACGCGGGATCGCGGTGGATGCGGAAAGCACAAGACCGGTCTGAGTGGAGAGCCTTGGGGGAGGCCTATGTCCAGCAGTGGACGTCTTTCGGCTGACATGATGATGATGATGATGTTTTTTAGTTATAGCCCCTAGTCTCTACCAATCTACGTATGTTAACTTAGCTAGTAAAATTTGCAATCTTAGGACTGCTTGCACGGCTTAAGGAGAAATTAAATCGTTACACCCGGGTTTGGGTTGAAAGTTTCATACATTTTTATTTAACCCTGGGTTAACAGTTAACTCGGAGTTAGCCCGGATCTCCGCATACTCGTAATTGCGACAAACGTGTAAGCAACGCGAGCAATCTGAAATGTTGTTCTTTTAAACTCATCGCTTCTCTAAATTTAGCGCTGGTTGACAATCTATATTAACTGTCCAAAGCGGCTATGGTATTTGATTACGAGCCCGTTATCTATACTTATACTTATATACTTAATATTATAAAGAAGAAAGCTTTGGATTTTTGGATGTTTGTTACGAATTAACTCAAAAACTACTGGACCTATTTTGAAAATTCTTTTACTATTAGAATGCTTAATTATTCCAAAGTGCCATAGGCTATATTTATTAACAGAAAAAAATATGGTTCCGTACTAAAACTACAATAATGTAACTCAAAGTGTAAAAAAAGTTCATTCATCGCATGCGCTGTAGAAACTATTGATTATAGAACAAAAAAATGTTTTACGATATTAAAGAATACATCAAGATCTATAAAAAAACTTCACGATACCATATTTCCAACTATTGTAGTTATGTCACTATAACTACTTTTTTAACATTTTAAAAGCTGACAGAAATGACGACTAGAATCAGACCATGTTATCCATATAGGTAGAGTCGTGCCGTGGTTCTTATTACAATGTCATTAATGTCTAATTTTGACAAAATCATGCGTCTTCGTGGATGGCACTAGGTATACCTTTGTATTAATCCTTATCCAAATAAATAATTTTACATTCAAGACGGTTTCAATACCTGTAGATTAATCTTTTAATTATTCAAATCGGACATTCCATTCAAAAGATATTACGAAATTAAAAATATCAATCTAACCAAAAAATGCATTTACTCTACGTTGACGCGCCCGGCTTCATGATCGGCAAATCGGGGTTTCTATTCTAGCAATGGTTCTTAGACATGGTTCATCAAAATCGGTTCAGCCGTTTTTAAGTTATTGAACTTTGAAGTGACAAAGTCGGGAGTTTTTCAACTTTTAGTTGGTTAGGTTATTAAAAACTGTAAAGATTTTGGTAACAAAGCTTATCGGCCAGGGTCAAGCAGTATACCTACAAGAAAGTCTGAAGTCCATTTTGTAATATATTTTTCTTTCGGATTTGGATCATCTTAATTAGAGACACAAGTAGCGACGCAGCCGTGTGCAGCTTGCATCCACTCACGCGCCGGACTAACGCGGTCCGTTCCAATTTTCTATTGGCGAAGTTTCACTTTAATTTGGAATGTCGTTTTGAGAATTAAGACGTAACGAGCTCGACTTGTGCTAAGTTGTTCGTTTGTTCACAGCTTGGAAGTTTAAACTCTTGCATTTGTTTATTACACGTTTTTATTTACATGATATTATAGGTGAAAAACTTAAGTAAATGACCTGCTATATGTAGTAGTGCGGGCGTGCACAGAATTGATAATATAGGACTTAAGTCAGTTTCCGAATATGGAACGTTGGTTTATCTATACGGGCACGTTACTACTCAGTACATACAACAAATCGTTTACTTCAAATTTTTTACCTATCCTATAACATAATATGAGTCAAAATCCTGGAAATCGATTTTAACACACTTCCAGTGGTTGTATTGACTTGAAATTCATTTTGTACTAGACTGACAAGTACAGTCAGCAAAAACACGTATTAAAATAACTTTACTAACAAAACTTAGTTTAGTTAAAAAAATATGACTATTCATCGGAGGACAACGACGAGTGTTTAGTGGGTATTGCCGTTGTTCGGTAAAAAACTAGAAAACTAAATATGAGAGGTAATGATGGATGAACGGTGACCTAACAAAACTTATTTTCTTCTAATTGCAAATGTCAATTTTGTGTTATCAGCTGTCAAGACTCATAAAAACCTGTTGGGCACTTGTTTTTTGCAATGTGTTGTATCCGTCAGTTTTGCGCTGGCATTTGTTTTCAATGCCTGTAGGTATTACGTAGTACGTGGGCAGACTTCCGATGAGCGAGCGAGGCGGCTATAGCTTACCTGGCAAGTTGTTTGTCTTGTACGCGAACCCAATTAAGGCGACATATCAAGTCTTCTGAGCCTGTTCCCTCGCAGGTAAGATTATAGAAAGTGCAGTAGGATAAGGTTGCGATTTCTTGACGAAATAAACATTTGAGTAACTGCCTACTTGAATTTGTTAGGATGGATTGGTACTACCGAACCAACTCGCCTCACTTCACTATGGAACCTTGTTACGGAAAACATTATATTTAGCGAATCGGAATGCCTGACAAGGAAAATCATCACGACATTTAACTATGAGAAAGTCCGACACTGGATCAGAAATGAAGTAATTCGAATATACTAAACACGTAAAGATATATATTTATACATATATCGCGGTAATAGTAGGCCACTAGTGCCTAGTTGAACACACAGTACGCTTTCCTTTGCAGCTATACCGTCGTCATGATTTCCACTCACTCACTCGTCATACGAGATTAATGATTAAACTGCATATTGAGCGTCTATTTTCACTCGGATGCCCGAATGAGAGTTATGTTTTTCGACCGTATGTACCTATGTAGCTACCAGTCTATTTCTTTAATCCTCTCTACCTAAACGGCTGGGTGGTTTTTAACGTATATATGGTATCATTAGATACGTCGAAGCAGTCGAAGTATATATGTAAGTGTGTAGGTAGTTATAATATGATATTTCAAAATGGCGTACTTAAATGGCGTCAAAATGGCAAAATATAGAGGAAGATTTTTTATTATTGTAATAATAAATATATATGTAAATAATTTAAAAATGAAACAAGCCTTAAAAAACTTTAATTATTAAAAAAAAACTAAAAACCAGTCTAGTATTCAGAACTCCGTTAAATAACTTAAACTTCGAGGCTCATACTGGGAACTTTTGAGTTGGTCAAGATCTTGAATTGGTTCTTAATACTACACTGTTTTTTCCTTCTTAGTTTTTATTTAAAGATTTTTTTATAGTCCGGTAAGGCTAGTTCAAAATAATATTCCTATAAAAGTATGTAACAATGACAAAATAAGAAAATTATATATTTGAGGTAGGTATAATTAATTTATCTCGTATTCAATGAAGAGTCAACCATCTGCGTCTGCGACGTCTGTGGCGCATCGCACGTCGGCGTTGTCCAAATAAAGGAGCAGCAAAAAGCTGGGGCCGACAAAAATGCACCCGCTCCCGAATATACTCCCTTTTTGTGCAACTTGCTGCTCATACGGACACGAACCTCTCGAATAAATTGTGTTTACTCGACTACACCACAATACAAAGCAGCATAATGAATCTACATTGAACAGCACCTCATTTGAACTCGTTTGGTCTTCTGCGGTCCACTGTTCTGGGTGAAACTAGACCCTAAGTACATCACAAAAGTTACAATCATCACACAATATCATCATCATCAACTTATACATGATGACTTTTAATCGGTGATCAGGTACCAATTAGGTATTTTAATTTAGTAATTGATACCAATCACGTTTAAGTCGCAGTTACATTTATGGATCCAAAACTTTTTCTTTCATATTTTTCATTTTAAATATTATTTTTAACAACGTTTCTTCTCGCCCTATGGCTATTGGATTAAACAATATAATTAATTGTTATTTATTAAACAGTGATGTAAATGTGTAAGATCTCACGTAATGAATTAAATTCGCACTGATTCATATTTGTCAACGGCTGATCATCGATGTAACATCGTGTAAGATTCCACCACTCGCGCAGTCCTCCTGAGAAGGCGAAGGCTTGGGTTATAATTCTCACGCGGTCTAGTGCGAATTAGAAACCACACATATACCATTAACTGCTTTGCATGTGTATGCCAGCTCTTAGACTATTCCACTGGGCACACATTAAGCTAATTAAAAAGTTCTAAGTACCAGCAGAAGTTATTCGACGGGGAATTGAACAGTACTGCACAACATAATATTCAGTCAGAAGCTAAGTTTATAATGTCTAACAAGAAATCAAACTAGTACTTAGTTTACTGAATAAAACGCCGATTTTGACAAGTTTAGTAGTCAAAAGATTGTAGGTATCGGGACACCGGCAATATCATAAATGTAAATTTTAACTTGGGACAAATTTGCGAAATACTACGAAATTCGAAAATCAAAGTTCATGTCGTTCCGTCCCTCTGACACTTATACTATTTAATACGAGAGTGAGAGGGACAGTACGATACCAACGTCGATTTTCGAATTTCGGAATAGGCCCTCTGGTAAAATTTATTGAGTGAGTGTGTGTGTGTTTGGTACTTTTTCACAATAAAATAGCTAGACTACAACGATAATAGAAATACAAACTACACTTTAATATTATACTAGGTATAATGAAAATATGGCACGCACAGCATAGTTCAATTTTGCAAACGTCTACTTTTTATTGCGATATTCCCACGGGAGCGGGGTCTAGGTAGGTAGCTACAGGTAACGCATATAAAATCCTGAAATCTCAACTTCGAAGTCTATCCAAAACCATGAAATTTTGCAGGGTCTTCTTCATACAACGTAACTGAAGACCACAATGTAATTTTGGGGAATGTAGTAAATTCATGGACTTTCATTTAAATTCAACTGGTAGACCTATTTTGTTTGCGTGCGCGAAGTTACGTATAGAGACTAGTGCTGTCATAAATTAGTTAGTTAGTTACCTAGGTAATAAATACTTAAATAATTTAATAAAATAAACCCAATAGCAGTGTCTGCTTAGTGACCAGCGCCGACTCTAGCTTTTGATCGCGTAGAACGATATTGTCTATGTATTAACTCGTACACCGCTTCGATGCCTCTCTAAAGGCGAAATCAAAATTTATTTTTGCACTGAAATTTGGAAATTGGCACCCCTTGCCATCTGGCACCTAGAGCGAAGAACTGTTCTTCTAGCTCTACCCCAGGACTGGCGCTGATCGTGACCAAGCCATAGAGACACTCATATAACCAATAATAAGACGAAAAGAATTACAATCGATGTCGCCAAGGTTTTTATAGTAACACACAGTAAAGGTTCTTGGTACGTGCCAGTCCAAACTCCTGCTTGGCCGTTTTTTATCCTCTCTGACCTGTCTATTAGCATAGCACATAGTTACTTACCTATTTGGGCTTTTATAAGTACTCACCTATGAAATGTAATAATTTTTGAGCCGAATAATTTTTGAACAATTCGTTTTTTGACAGTCCAAGCTGGAAAAATAAGCACGGCACGGATATGGCTTTTTCGCCATATGCGCTTTCGCGTTTTAAGCTAGCATGACATTTTTATTCCACTAATTGCACTAACTAATCAATAGTTATGTGGCGGCAACTCTTTTATCGGAAACTATCCGTTGCATTTCCCACAATAATCATAAAAATGTTTATATTCTCTCATTCTCAGTTGTTATTACAGGATGTCCCGCCATATAGTCCTGGCAATACTTGTATTACTGCCAATTTACTGGCCATAATACCAGACCACTTGCTTCCAGTCTTATACCTGGTTTAGTGATAAAGAATTGTCAGCTTTGCTTTGTAATTATAAATTACATTATAATTTTGCCGAAATAAGTATACAAAATCTTAAGTTACTCCAGAACATTAAGAATGGCTTTATTTTGATCTTTTTTTAAAATTAAACTCTTGTGAACCAGGGACGAGTTGCTAGCAACGTATACGAATAATGTTAGATTAAGATTATACATTCATAATATTTCCCCGTTCAGTCGTGTGGTAGTGTTTGTGTATGATCAGGTGCGGCGGAAGCGCGGCGCACGCGCAGCCCAATATTGACATACTCCGCATCTGCATCGGTAGTTGTGAGGCGCAGTGGAACGTCTCCACAAAGCTAAAGAAAGCCGAGTTTAGACTTCCGAGAAAAATCGTGCAAGTTGCATTACATTGCGGCGCTCGATTGACCACTACAACTCGTTGGCTTTACGGTCTCGCAATGTAATGCAACTTGCACGATTTTTCTTGCAAGTCTAAACTCGGTATAAGACCGGTGGCCGTCTAACGTTCTGACGTTCGCAATCTCATTCACCACTCTGTCTATCCTCATCGTGGACATCATCATCATTAATCATAGGTATTAATCTAACTGACGGTGAAAACATTAACTATTACATAGCTAGGCGATAAGGCCGCCTGTTGCTTACCTTGTAATTTTCTCTCTGTGTATCTGTTTTCTGTATCGCTTACTATTTCTGGTGTACAATAAAGAGTCATTGTATTGTATTGTATAGATGTAAAGATAAACAGATTAGATAGAAAACGTATACAAAGGGACAACGGGAAACGACTGCTTTATACTATGTACAGTACCTGGGCGACCGAGCTCCGCTCGGGGTAAAACTCGGTACCCAGAGCGTTTTCCCAGAGATAAGACCAAGCTAGGCCGATTTTTCATCCCCGAAAACCCCTCCATACCAAATTTCATTGAAATCGTTGGAGCCGTTTCCGAGATTCTGATTTTACATAAGAATTGCTCCTTTAAAGGTATTAGATAATATACAATACTATACTTTTTAGCATTAGAAAGAAGGTAAGCGATCTTGACGTGTCTTTTTATTGTGAAACGGTTTTGAAAAATAAGTCACAGCAAATATTTAACATTAGCAAGAGTCCTTCCCAAACCATATGATTATTTACGTTCTTTTGGTATTTGGGCAATAACTACTTTTTCGACATTGCGTCCCTGCGTTACCAAAGCGTTACCAAAAAATCGCACAACAAGATATTTCACAGTTAATAGGTTGAACTTACGTAGGATGGCATGTATTCATGTACACCATTTATTAAATACAGAAAAAAACATGTTTACTTACAAAAGTCTGCTATTGTTTGAAAAATGTTGCGGACAGATTAGTGTTGGTTAAAAAATTGCTCCTTTACTGATTTTTTAAAATCTTTTAAAAACGTTTTTCACAATAAAAGAAGGTAAGATCTTACCTTATTTTAATGCTAAATTCTTAAAAAGGAGTCCTTGCCAAGGACATATAATCATATTTAAAAAAAATTAAATATTTACTGATTTTTTAAAAACTTTTAAAAACGTTTTTCAATAAAAAGAATCGTCAAGATTGCTTACTTTATTTCTAATGCTAAAAAAACGAAGTATAGCTACGTATAAATGGAGGTTCTATGGGTTACTCGTTAAGTTCCAAAAACGCGTGAATGTACCTACTTAAATAAATTACCCCTGTTAATAAAGTGACGAAAGTTTCAACATGATCCATTATTACTTACGTGTACGTGACAGTTATTTTTCAGCAAAGTTTGTTATCAAACGAGTGCCATTAGGGCTCCCTCCGAGCGGCCTGAGATGGCGCCTGCGGGGCACGTACTCGCTCTTACTTTCTTTATCTAACCGCAAAAGTGTCTGGCATATTCCACTAAGCATAGTAATGTTTCACCTTTTTAGGAGCTTGTTTCAGTAAAGGGGCTCCTAGACGGGCCATATTTTCACTGCAATATGTGGCCGGCAACTATTGGTGTCCCTGTCTAACATGTGAGTAAGAGAGGGACACCAATAGTTGCTGGCCACAAATGGCAGTGAAAATATGGCCCGTCTAGGAGCCCCTTTACTGTATGTAAAAAACTACAGTAACTGACCTGTCGTAGGTAATATAGTGGTGCACAGAATTGATATGGTAATTTTTCAAAAGGAACGTCGACTTATCTGTACGGATATTTTACTACCACAAACAGATCATTTACTTTATAAGTTTTTCATCTACCTATATAGTTGTTGTTACAGGAGTAACAGCAGTTAATATTTATGTTAGTAGATACGCGAAGAATGTAGTTTATTTTGTTTATCTAGATAATTGATTAATTCAGGCGTTACTTTGCGGAGGTTTATATGAACTACACTAATCTATAGATAGATCTTACTTCTCCACAAAATAAGAGGTAAGCTAAATTAGTGTAGTTAATTTTGTTTATCACAAAATATTTATTGATTGGTTTTATCTTACGGCCTGGCTTAGCTATTTTAGTGTCAATTAGCAGTGGAGGTGCAATAATACTGTCGTATTACATTACGTTAGATGTAATCTGAGCGTATTACTGACTAATTCATATTTCATTAACATAATTCTCGGGGGCAATTTTTGAAATAAGATTTATGAAGTGAATTCTTTCGAAAAAGGCGCGTTTCGCGCGAAATTCTGTGTACCTATTAAGTATCGCTCGAATAATTACCTGCCTATACTGAAAAGTCGTCAAAATGAACTAGGGCAGTATATAATTATCCCTCTACTCTTGTATTTGTAGCGCAGCGTAGGACGTCCACAAACGAGGTGGACGGATGATCTGGTTAAAGCCGCAGTTTTACGGTGGATGATGGTGGATGATCTATAAACCTCCATTTACTTCAGTTGGAAGCGGCCTTATGGGAGCCCCTATGGGAGTTCTATGTCCAACAGTGGACGTCCTACGGCTGATATGATGAATGATGACGATAATGATAACTCTTGTATTTCAAATTCAAAACCGTTTCCCCATCTAGAAGGATGTTTTCACAAATGTGACTTAAAATCAGCAGTCTCCATATATTTCAAGTTCAAAGTAAGCGAGATACCATACGCCAGGCTATATACTAATCGTATAAATGTCTGCAAAATATGAGAAAGGTAAGTAGGTGGCTAAATGAAACACAACTCGTCTTACACTACATATACTATACTTAAATAACAAAATAGCGGCATGGCGGTGAGATCACTGTGGCTGCTGCGGCGGCGCGAGGCGAGCGGCGAGCGTGAGGATATCCCGCTTCTCCTTCGGGAAGCGGAGCTCCCGGGCGGCGAGCCGAGCCGAGCGCAACTCGCGCTCCGCTCGGGCGAGCTCGGGCCGCAGCACGCCGCCGCCGGCCGCCGCCTCGCGCTCTCGCGCCGCCCACTCGCGCGCCATCTGCTCGCGCATGGCATCGTCCAGCGCGCGCGCCGAGTAGTGGGCCACCACCTGCGTTGTAATATAAAATAAATGTAATGTAATACAGGTGCGTTACATTGAGGGGCCACGGGGCTAACAAGTTACAAATGGTCGATATCCCGCCGCATTTTCACGCTGCCCCGCGCATACCAGCAACAAAGGCCTCCGCTAAGATAAGCGGGTGCACGGCGCTGGCACTGGCGCGGTATGCTCGTGTTGAGTAGAGTCAACTGATAGAGCAGCGCTGCGTGAGGGGGCTTTCTGCTCTATTGAAACCCTATTGGAACAGCAAGCCGCGAGAGCGCCCGCGTCGTGCACCTGCGCGGGTTAGCGGAGGCTCTAAGACAAAATAAGCCACAGTAGCCTAGATTTCAGTTATGGCCTCTCAACCAGACGGTCGTGGGTTCGAACGCAGATTATACCTTTGAGTTTTCCAGAGTTTACCAAGAGATAACAAAGGAAAAACATCGTGAGGAACCTGCACCTGAGAAGCAATTCAATGTAATGTGTGAAGTTTTCACTCCGCTCGGACCCGCTTTGCAGCTACAGCCTATAAACCCTCTCGTGTGAGGGGAGGTTTGTGCTTAGCAGTCGGACATGCAGAGACCAAAATTATACAGGTATACTTAACAAGTTTATTTTCTTGCTTTATCTATGACTAGATCGCAGAGTAACAAGATGTGAACAACGTTAAAATGTGTGAAAGTATTTAGTGTACTGACCTCCTGCCGCGAGCATTGGCGCTCGCGCATGGCGCGCAGCGAGCCGTTCCAGTGCAGCAGCTGGAACACCGTCATCAGCTCTTGGAACTCCAACATTGTTCGGCCCTTGTTTGCTTCCAGCATAAACCTGTGAACAACAATAGCAGTGATAGAACTGACACTCGAAATTTTAGAAACGTTACTCAAGTTGCTGAAGGGTCAGAACGGATTTGTTTAATGGAAATGTGAAGATGGAAAGTGAAACTGCTTCTTAAACCAACTGATCCGTCCATCTCATTGGTATCACTTGGCCAAGCATAATCTTGGAAGAAGAGCTGTCAGGTGCGAAACATCCAGATAGACTGGATTCCCAAATGCAGCCGAGCTCTTCAACCTCGCCAAAGACCGAGAGAGATATGCGGAGCTGACTGACCTTCACTAGTTGGAGAGGCACTATAAAAAGAAGAAGTGTAATGTTACCTGAAGGCGGCAATGCCAGCACTAGGATCCTGGTGGGCGGCGGCGTCGCCCGCGAAGGACGCGCGTGCCTCAGCCACCGCCTTCTCGATGAAGTGCTCCGAGATGCGCCGTGACTCGTGCTCGTTAAACACGCTGTTCATCAGCGCAATCTTCGCCGCACTGCGCCGCGCCTCGGCCTTCGTCGGACAATTCTGAATGGAAAGGTAATATAAGGCGCCGTCCTGGCCAATGTTGATGGAAACGTGATTTATATACAGTCAAGGAAACTGAATCGCGTATCTGGGTGGAACCTTTGTTTTACTAATGTCATATTGACATTCCATAGGTAAATCCAAAGAAATCATAGTGACATTAATTACGAAAAGGTTCCACTCTGGTACGCGATTCGGTTTCCTTAAGTTTCCTTTTACTGTATGTTTAAAACGTAATATAGACCTAGTTGGTCATTGCTGCGATCATTTCATTGCTGCTATTATTATTATTGCGCGTTGAAACTTAGCAAGGTCGCATCACAAAATCGTGCGACTATCAATTGGAACATTCGGCAGATATTATTATAATACTAGTGTTTACTCGGGGCTTTGCACACGTAAACCATTAGAAATGATATTCCGGAATTTCATTTAATTCCCTTGGGAATTTCCAAGACTTAGGTATATCGTGGTTTTCAATCACGTTGCACTAAAAACAACTGTGCAAAATTTCATGACTCAAAACCCAGCGGTTGATATTTCGAGATTATGTATAAGTGTATCCCGATCCCATACAAGTAGTGGGATAAAAAGTAGCCTATGTGTTATTCCAGATATTCAGTTATCTACATACCGAATTTCATACAAATCCGTCAAGCCGTTTCAGCGTGAAGGAGTAACAAGCTATGTGTATATAGGTAGGTATATGCGGGGTTGTCTCACAAGGGTAGGCGAGGCATACCCACTAAAACCACGCAAGTACCCTCATAGCCATTGAGTGTATCGACGTGTTAGTGTAAGTACCTGGAAGCTGCCGAAGCAGGCCCCTCCGGGCAGCGTGACGTAGCAGACATAGGGCGGGTGCGCCGCGGGCACGGACTCGTAGATGACGAGGGCCCCGGCGGCGCCCCCGCGCGCCGCCTTCACCTGCCAGAACTCTTGCAACGCTTCCACCACGTTCACCGTCGATAGTACGCCGTCAGCTGGTAACAAAAAGCATGTTATTAGTATGTAGTCCACATTTGTGGAGCAATTTAATGGTGTGTATGAAGTTCTCGATTCCCTGGGGCCGCGTGGGAACTACTACTACAGCCGAAGCCCTCTAATGGGAGGAAGCCTGAGCCCAGCAGTGGGACGTAAACAAACTGGAGATGATGATTATGAACAATATATGAAACAATAAATGGACACTATGTTGGATGATTTTTGAAAATAAATAAGCTGTGAAAATACCGTACGAAAGTATCGATCAACAGTATTGAATTTTGAAATACGAGTGGAGTAGGAGAAATGAAAAATGACCAGTTCCAAGTGGTAATTTTGTAGCGATTTGATTTATACTATTATCAGATAGTATTTTCATTCATAAAAAAGGCGCGTAAAAGAATATGGCGGCACAGTAAAGTTTAGTCTACTTTCAAATATAACTAATGTAAATAATTCCAAAAATTGCAGGGATTTGATTGAACTTCTGCCTGTCCAGACACAGCACCCGCTACATATTTATGGGAATTCCTTTTGCTATGTCAGATTCTTCTTGAAAATAAACTCTCGACGACGTCTAAAAATATAACAGTTTGTAGATCTCCAATGCTAACCTTGATAATAAAAATGATTTGCAGATCTAATCTAAAAAATGTAAAAATGAATAAAATAGGAAAAGGCGTCACACAATGTTCCTAAAACAATAAAATACGAGAGCAACGCAAGCTTCGCTGACTTTGCTTAGACAACAAAGAGCAAATACTGCGATTTGAAGATAAGCCAAGTACGAGTACATTTACTAAAAATACAAAGAAAGCAGAAGTATAAATACCAACGGAATAAATCGTGAGTATTGAGACAAAGTAGACACGTCTCACACAACATTGTAAGAGCGCATCAGAAGTGAACAAACCGAAGGATTTGCATCCCGTTTCCGATGGATTAAGCACAATCCGATCCCAGCTCGAATCGGAAACAGTATTCAAGTCGAAAGGCAAACAACAATTATAAGTGAGACGTGCTCTTGGATACGTTCTATCGAGTTATTATTGAACATGAATGACGTTGCAATTGAATTTGGAGATATTATAATTGCATCACGGGCAGGCTTTATTATTGCTGTAAACATTAGACAGAATTGACAGTCGTAAAATGCGCTCTCTCAATTTATTCGCATTTTTATTTTAAGGTACCTAATAAGTAGAAAACAGTAAATAGCACGATCTCCACAGCAGTATTCGAAAAACCGCACTGAAGATGCAATTGCAAGTCGCTTTTACAAAAAAAAAAGATAAACATACACGAGTCCGGGCTTTTTATTATTATTTTATTGACATCTAAAGCACTAACAGATGACCAGAGTCCCTAAGAAAATCGTTCACTTTTCCGACAATTAGCCCAAGCAGTTTTATAGCAAATCAAACAACCTGTTTTACCGCCACCCGCGGGAAACTTTACGAGCGGGTACGAGTTCATTGCTTCCTGATAAGTGCGAAGTGATTTCCTTTTATTTTATTTAAACGAAGTACTTTTCCAAGATGTGTGCGTCTCGGTGGCTGTAGTTGGAATAGCAACTCTCGTTATTGTGACTATAGAAAGTTAACGGCAGTCGTGAGAAAACTGATCAAAGCTTTAGAAATCCGCGATGGGAAGAGTCTGAGCTATGAAAATTAAACTAGATGTAGCTAACGAACAGCGGTTGTAAAACTACTATGTGGACGAAAACAGTCAAGTAGCTAACATGAAACTGGTTATTTTTCAGTGTGGCTGGTCAAAAAAGGAGATAGTTACAAGGAAAAGTGAATTTAGCTCATGTATTTAAGTACTTATACTTACCTCAAAAAACATCTCATAACTTATAAAATAAATATAGATTAAGGTTTTACTAAAGTTTAAATCGATAAAAATATGAGTAGAAGTCTTTATTAAAGTATCGTTGCTTATCTTAATTAAAGCAATAAAAGTTAATACTGCAAATATTACCTATCTTGATTAATCCTGTATTAAAACGCCACCTACATATTGCCTGGCTTTTAACATGCTAGTTAATACCATATTCAGAACCGGGTCGCATTCATTTCCTAAAAGCGAAAAGGTCTCCTTGTATGTGAGGCTTAAGGAGAAAATGCGTAAAATTTGAGGCGTAACGCGACTAATAAGGAAAAAGAATGTAATTAGGACCGTTGACGTATACATACTCGTGAGCGTTTTTTTGCATACAAATAATTAATTGAGTGTACTCACCCACGGGCCACCTACGCGAGCTCATTCTGAGACTAAATACTTATAGGTTAAGACAGAAATTAATCGTAGGACTTTTTAAAATAACTCTTTTTGACACAGATGTGTGATGATAATGGCAAGTAAAAAATAGCAGTTGTAGTAGTAGTAATAGTAGTAGTTTTAATTCTGCAAAAAATCAGTTGAATAATTTTATACTTGTATGAAGAAGTTTTATACACATTTTTTGCTACTGACTTCTAAATTAAGATTGGTTTTTGGAATCTTTTTGTATTTTTTATTTCAACTCCAAATTTTGTTACTTTTACGGTCATCCCGTAAAATCCATATCGAAAATACAAACTGAAACATAGATGCACAGAAAAACCAGAAAAAGATACCAGCGCTGGGAATCGGACCCAGGTCCTCAGCATTCCGTGCTGCGTGCTATACCTCTACACCACCACCAGACAGGAGTACAGACACAAATTCTCCTATGCACCACATATCTCAGCTTGTTTGTTTTCTTATTTAGTCACTTAAGCAGCGACACTAGCGAAATCTATGTTGTAGCCCTCATCGAGAAACTTTCAACTCCCCATCTGAACTAACCGCTCACCCGGACAAGAGATGTCGCTATTAAGGAATCAAATTAAGCTTAATTAGATGAGTCAGTACCCTGTGTGTAGTAGCTTTGTTATGTAAAAGAATAATTATACTTAGTGCCTTTTACACATGATGGTAACTTCTTACTTATCTTGTGTTTGAAAAACTAAATTTACGGTCACCGCATGAGCATGCATTTATTAAGACTGTGTAAACTCATCTTTTCACTTATTTAAAGTTTTAATGAAATAGTCTACTTTATAACAATTTTCATCTCATTAGTATGCCGCGGCTCGTTACGTTTAGTGCAGAGTGCACACAAGCGGCACTACACAAACACCGAGTGTGTCAACTTACCCTGATTGGATAGTTAGTGCCTTGGTTACAGCTGTGAAGGTTTTGCCAAAACGCATCTAGACTTGGTGGTTTGAAAATTGCCATTGTCGATTTCGAAAGAAAGAGGGAGCTCTAATTCGTCGTGACTTGTTTTCTTTTAACTCATTTTTATTCTGTCATGACTTGTTTTTTTGTTATATTCCATCAATACCTATGTTACAGGAACTATACGAACATACTTAAACTGTCCTCAAACCACCTCAAACATACCTACTTAAACGGAAATTTATACCTCCCAGCTTTTTCCCGTAACTGTGTCTGTGTATAATTTTTTATCGCTATCCCGTGGGATCTATGCAGTTTTTCCAGACAAAATTATGTTGTGTCCTTTACCGGTTCTCAAACAATATCAATGACATCCATCAACATCTATCTAAATTGATTCCAGTGGTTCAAACGTGGATAGGTATTTAACAGACAGACAGAGTTAAATTCGGATTTTTTTTATGTAAGAAGGGGAAAACTAACATGCGGATCATTGGATGGGAAGCAACACTAATTATAATATTAGTAAGAATGGAAATGGATAACGTTAATAATTAATAGTAATCTCGAGAGAATATGGTAGAAAAATATTACAGAACACTAGAATGTCTTTGACAATATGTAGAGTCATAGGTATATGTATATTTCAACCATCGTTGGCTTGGATTATACTCGTACATATTTGATTATATATATTATGTACTCTACGTTATGACTTTATAATTACGATTGCATTAAAATTAAGGTCAAGAAAGCAGTTTTAACCTTAGTAGAAAACGTAACCTAGTTTCGAAACAAACATACTTAAAGACAAATCATGTTCGAGTCGTTAAATATGGTTTGTGAACCTAATATGATTGAAATAGAGGTCAGTAGGCTAAATATTATGATTGATTTAACTTTAATATTACAATTTATTTTAAAAGCATGCTAAAAGGTTAACACTCTAATTGAGCGGCTATACCTATTTGAATTAAAAAATAATTAGCGAATACGTAATAGCGGTTTTATTATTTTATTGACTATTTTTATACGGTGCAGTAAACGGTTTTTGTATGGTGATTTTTTTTCTTCTCGGTACTAATTACCATCCTATTTTAACATAATCATAATGGTCTCGATCCTAATAGTGTTTAGGATAGCAGAGCTGTGATAGAAGAATCCGATATTTTTTTTAATAAATAAGTAACTTTATATACAGTCAAGTTATCGTAGGTACCGCAGGGCAGTGATTTGTAAACAGGTATACGCATCTGGAACCTTAGGACTTAAATGCACAAAGCTATTACAGATGTGCGGAAAACGGATTTTAAGTTTAACTGCAGTTCAGTTACTTTAAGTTGTTCAATTTGTCATTTACATTTCCCTACTCAGCAGAATAACTGTGAAGAACATCCTGGAACCAACTTAGATTACAGCTGACGATAGCACAGTACTGATAAGCGTGTTTCTTATTCTTATTGGAATAGAGGCTGATCTTCCGTCATGTTGGTAAGTGGGTTGCATCTAGTGCTAGCTGGGTCTAGTGGTAGGTTTATAGTGAATCGTAAAAGCTCGTATAAACTCTTGCTTCCTAGAGACGTTCAATTTGCGGAGGTTAATTGAGCTTTAAGCTAGAACGTCGTGCTCCATGCTCAATTATGGATGGATTAGCTTTTCGCGACGCAATTTTAGTGTTAATGCTATTTTAAGTAATACCGGATATGGCCTGTAATACGAGCAAAAAAATTAAAACATAGATCGTCCTCGTCAAGCCGAAAAACATTAGTTCAGCGACTTTTAAAAATAGTGGAGTCTTTGAATTTTCTTTTTGAACCCAACTGACTTCGCCTGTCACGCTACAAACATCAAGCATTTTGCTTTACATTGCTTCTTCAAATAAACTTAAAAGTGTAATAAAAATTAAAAACTAATTATTTTGAAAAGTCGCTGAACTAATGTTGTTCAGTTTGAAGAGTTCTTTATCTATGTTTAAATCATTTGCTCATATTACAGGTCACACACCCGGTATATCTAGATTGACGTTTGGTTAAAGTTTTTGTTTTTGTCGATTGTTCAAAAAAGCGTAGGCAAAGTTTGGCAAAATATGGACTACGCCTAACAATTCGTCCATCTTGTATTTAAAAGCTACTAAAGATAATAAATGAAGACATATTATTGAAACCAAAAACGTAACATCTTTATTGAACTTGAAACTTTTACCTTGTCACTCCGCCGCCACGACTCTGCTTCCTTAGTCCTCATGGTGGTGTACATTGAACCTCTCCAAAGTGACACCTAACTGAATCGTTCAAATATTATATTTTCTGAATCTCGAAATTCCCAATCCTGTACATTCTAAGCACTCCCAAGTTCTGCCTCCAGTCAGAAAACCACTTAACTGAGAATTATATTATTCTGCACGTCAAGCAAATACACAATCAATCTTTTCGCCAGATTAAAGTAATTTGACAGAGAGACGAATTAGCTCCCTGAGGACCCTTATCAGATAATAAGTGGCCCACGTGGGGCCCGGGAACGAAGAAAAACTCCGTAATCCACTTACAATTCGACCTAATTTTACTTTCTTCCGGCACAAGATTAAAAAATATCTTTTTTCATAAAGCGAGCATGAGAAGCACAGTTAAGATAATTGAAAAGAAATCTGTTTTATACCTACATGGTTTGAAAAAGAATTTTACTTTTAATATATGAATGTTGCATAATATACTTCTGTCTCTGTCTCAAGAGTTTCCACGCTGCAATGCCAAATGTAATTTTTCCGACAAACACGTAGTATGAATATGAATACTTTCATATGCTGTTATGAAATTAAAAGAAAGAAAGAAAACAATTTTATATGTGACAACATTGAAATAATAAATAAAAATAAAGTTAAAATGCGCATACCAAGATACCCATTTTGCATAATAATAAAATATAAAATAAAATCCGCGCATACCAAGTGGGTTCCCGTGTCCGTGGAACAATCATTTCTTGTTTATATAATCTTCCTTCTACCAAACGCTTGCCCCTCCTTGCCATGTGCTTTATTTGAACAAAAATAAGTACTTTACCATAAAGCTGGAAAACAAATCAGTACATTTATAATTCTCAAATTATTAAGAATGTATGAACAGAAACTGGTATTGAATTGACTGTATGGTGGTCTTCAAATCCAGGACGGTTGAGCCACTGCTAATTATTATTGGTTCATTAAATCATTATTGATTTACTAAAACCAGTATTTTCCCGCATTTATTTACCTACATGCCGTTTCTGTTGTCGGAAGCTAATGCTTCTAGTCAATACATGAGGTTTTGGTAATTAAAAGCTTTTAAAACAACGCGCTTTTAGCATTTTCTACTGTGATTTTAAAGCGTCTTGAACCATTCCAAACATATATAGCAGGTCCATGCCTATGTTGTTCGTTTGGTAAGTGTAGTTTTTACAGTTTTGTCAGACAAAGGGAGGAACTTGTATAGAACTTTATTTGGAAAAAGTAGCTTTTATTTAGATTGCTGCTTAGTACTCTAAGTGATCTATCCTTGGACTAAAGACGGTAAGGTTACTTAGCAGCGGTGTACTTCAGTAAGAACTCGATTCTCGCCGGGTTGCCTAAATTTTCTGTACGTGCTTTACGGTACATACGTAGTTGCTTTACGGTAGTGTATTTTTGGCTCTAATGTGTCTACAAAAAACTGTCAAAGTGGCATCTGCTACTTCCGTCTATATGCTACGTATGTTAACCCAACAGCGCACGAGTGAAAAAGCCCACCAATCCACATACTCGCTTCTCTTGCATTTAACATACTGAACTGAATTGCTTGAGACTCTAGATTTCAAACAAAGTCACGTGTAGGCTAAGTGCTAATCTATAAGCTATAACCCAAACAGCCTTAACTGTCAAGATTATGTTTTAGAATCTCGTAAACGCGTCGTTGCGTGCTATCTCGCGTTACTACTCATTGTTTCTCCTAACGGGCTGTAATCGCAAGATTAATTAACATCTCTGAGTACTAATAACGTAGTTGTTTTGCCCATTTATGGTGGTAACAATTGTCCTGTATTTACGGAGCTGATTTTGCTTATCCTACTAATATTTTAAATGCAAAAGTTCGTGAGTGTATTTTGTTTGTTACCTACTGCACGCAGAAAAGAGTGGTTAGATTTTATTAAAATTTTATATGTGTAATAACGCATAGGATAAGTATCCTTTATTCCGACATTTCCAAGTGATCGAGAAAAACGCATATAAAGTCTAAAAAAACATGTCATTTTTCGCGAATAATTCTCACAATGTATGAAGACCACGAACCACGATGTAATTTTGGGGAAGTCCCGCGGGATTTAATTTTTTCACACGGAATTATTTCAATTCAACTGTCGGATCTAACTGTGCGCACGAGCAAAGCCATGTGTAAAGGCTTGTTCTGAAATACACCTATTCAGTTGGTAAAGACGTTTTTAATGTATAAATTGTGAATTTGTAATCCTAGAGGGGCTGTTTACAACCCATTGATTAATTTTATTTGAAGGATCTCCGTCTATCGTACAAATCAAACAGAGATGGCATTACATTTATCCGTCAAATAAATTTAATCAATTTATGGTGAAACAGGGGGTGGGCCAATCAACTTTTTTACCGACACTAATCTGTCCGCGACAATTTTCAAACAATTGCAGATTTTTGTAAGTAAACATTTTTTTTCTGTGATTTAATAGATGGTGTATATGAATACATGCCATCCTACGTAAGTTCAACCTATTAAACCGTGAAATATCTTGTTGGAAGTACGATTTTTTGGTAACGCCAGAGACAATTTTGGTAACGCAGGAGACGCCCAGAGTGTCTGTAAAATAGTTGATTGGCCCGGGTAAGTCTTATAGAAGCAGATTTAATTGATTATTAGCAGCTAAGCTAAGAGGGCAACCATAAATCACATAGGTGCGTACCTACTGAATGCTATTTTTGACCATTTTCACTGTACTTGCGCCACTCTACCCGAATTCGTGCCTTGATTAACTTTGTAGGAATGCCTTAACAACAGTGATATATCGTAGGTACCCCCAAACAGTGATATTTCTTGTTTTTTTTGTTCACACCTTAAAATTAGTATCTACCTAAACATATAATGCATTAAATAGCAAAATATTATTATTAAACTCTATAAGATCTTATACTTATGTGTTAATTGTTAAAGCAAGGTAATTATTAGGTACCTACGTAGATACTCCAGAGAAGATATAAATTCGAATTAGCGATTTAAAAACCAAAAAGCATTTATTTTCAGTTCAGGTAGAAAGAATTAAGTATTATGCTACCTACGGATTATTATTCCCACTGCTTATAAAATATAGACATGCAAATCCGCACTGGCCATTTACGCGACAAAAAATCTATTTCTCAAAAGAATCACAATAAATTATTCTCAAACAAGTTTGAGTACAGTTATTTGTGTTGAATATATTTATTGGTTGTTTGATATCCTAGACCGGCCGTGTTCTGAGCTAGGCGCACCGGAGTTATTTATTTAGACGCGCCTCTCCCACTCCGCACTATTTACAGACCCAAAAGGTTAATTTACCTTTGTTATTCCGGCATTGTTTGACGTTTTAGCTGCACTCTATGGCAATTACCATATTTTCGAATTCCGTTTAAGCGACTTCTGGCGGTGTCTTTGAATTCGAACTCACCCACTGACAGGTTCAAAAGTGTCTGACCGGGCTAAAGAATGTCTTGGGAACTCTAGACCTGTTCGCGTATTTAGATTACGGATACGTACCAGATGCGGAGCCCCCGGTGTCGATATCAAACGATTTAAACGCTCTGTGCGAACTTGCCATCAGATCTATCAGATCGGATAAGTCGCTAGAAAATATAGCAACACTCTAACGCCCCTCAATAACGTTATCTTTACTTCATGTAGGTAATGTCTTAAAGCTCGCTCCGACACATCTGATAATGACTTCACAAAAGCTACTAAACGACATAAAAGCTATATAAACACCAATATCTAATAAGAGTACAAATAAGTTGTTAGTTGAGCTTAAAGCCTCGCTGTGACTCAGAGATGCGTTATTGCAACCACGCTGAATCATACTGGATTCGCAACTTGCAAAAGCTGTTTATTTAGAGTCGCGAACTTAGTGCAATCACATGTATAACGGTAAAAAAAGACCTTTAACTTAAAGTAATTCAAATCGATTAACGCCAAACTTTGGTTCGCAATTAAGAGCCACACGAATTTGCAAGAAGTAAAATAACACTGCATAACCGCATTTAACGCGACCAACTTAAAAGTTCCCGTTTTATGTCTCAGCTTTAGCAGTTACGTTGTCTCTTTCGCTGTCTGTGTATGGTATGGTGGATTGAAAATAGCTACTTTAAATGGGAGAGTTTAGATGATAAATAGTAAGAACAAAGGGTGTCAGCTGACCTCGGTAGACGTCATCGTAGAGCGGCGCGAGGGCAGCGTCGGGCGCGGCCCAGCGCGCGGCCTCGGGGTACACCATGGCCGCTAGCATGCGCGTGCGTCGCCGGCGGCGGGTGCGCGCGGACTGGCGCGCCGCAGACCCTGCACTTGTGCAGGGAGGGTGTCCAACACCTTACAACAGCACGGCGCCTCGAAGCTCTTCCAGAAGACCGTATCAATCGGGATCATAAATCTTATTTTTAATAAAAGTTTTTTCTGACTACTTTGTCACCCAACTTACGTAAATGTACAGTCAGCCAAATATGTGGTTCCAATGTAATGAATATGTCGCTAAAGTCGAACTTTCAAGTTGACAGACACGTCTATCGGCATTATTGTTTTATGCCATGCAAACGATTATCAACTTTAAGGTGGTAGACCACATATTTGACTGATGGTACCTCCCACAATTAAATTTAACGTCCACGTAATTATCATATCGTAACCCATCATGTACGAGTACCTGCCTAATACGTTATTTGTCAGTTGGTTGTTAAATCTAAGTATGTACCTACATATGTACGTATGTAAACTCTTTATTGTACAAAATAAATAAACAGGCCCAACAGACAAACATTGAGATATGTGTAAGGCAAACTTATCCCATTAAGGGATCTCCATGTGTATCTTTATTGCAGATGGTAACTGATAGTTTATCCCACCGAAAACTGGCAGATTATCGACCTAGACGTCCGCCTACATGCCGTGTCTTGGCCAACTAGAACTGCTAACTAACATGAAAGAGTCCGCATAGCATAAGGTAAACGTCCCAGTGCTTGACACGCTAATGCCCAATAACCGACACCCTGCTGTCATCTCTATTGCTAACGACATAAGATTAAAGATGCCAACTACTGGGACAGTTGAGAGCACACGTACATTTACCTTACTGTGCCACACTTATTTCCCACGCGGTATTCCATGCGAACTCTTTCATATTAGCTGGAATGTTTCAAGCTTAAAAGCGTTGAATATGCTAGTGGTGCGCAGGAGTGGCCGCGCCGCCGCGCGCTGCGCTGCGCCGGCCACTTTCGCACGCTCCGCGACACTACTTTAATTGCAGCCGCTGCAGCAAACCGGATTGATTGTCTCTCTCGGACTGCGAGAAACGGCGCACGCGCAACAGGAGCTTTATTTAAAACAGAGAGAATACTCGTAAGCCTCTAAACCTAAACTAACCCTAAACCCTAACCCTAACTCTAAAGTGGGCGAATATTGAGAGATAAAGAGGGAAATATCTGTTTACACATATTCGATACAAAGAAAAATACATTAGGAGCAAAGAATAAATAAAAAGAACATACACGCACACTGTTTCCGAAGTCCCCAACCTCATATCGTTACCAAATTTCATGAAAATCGGTTTAGCGGTTTAAGCGTGAAAGGTAACAGACAGAGAGACAACAGACGGACAGAGTTACTTTCGCATTTAGCATTTATCATATTAGTGAGAAAGTAAGGATCAATTAGAATATATTTCAATTGAAATGTGGCTATGTACAATAAAGAATCGAGCTTAGCTAGCATCAGTGAGCGCGACTCCTTGTACTATTTTACTTTTTTCTACAGCGCATTAAATGTTTCTTTGCATTTTAGATAGATATGCCACTCATGATGAATGGCATGCTGTGTCAGCTGCCATAAATCCTAATTAAAGTATACCCAGTATTTATTTCTGATAAGTTTTATGCGCTCGCGCCGCTTATAAAAGACATCAACGCGCGCAGGTTTTTCAAGGTCCAAATAATTTCTACTTAAAAAAAATATTTGAATGCCATATTGCAGCGTCAACGTTCAATTTGAGGTGCGTAATTTAATAGCTTTTGCCTGCGAATTCTTCTTCCAAAAATTGATTATCGGTATCTCGTGGATAGTATGCAATTTTCTGGGATAAAAACTATCATATGTCTTTCCCAGAGTCCCAAAACTATCTTTACGATTGAAGCGTCAATAAATAGGTACCTAACAAACAGACTAACAGAAAAAATACAGACAAAATTACTTTCGCATTTATAATATTAGTAAGGTTAAGGTATAAAGGATGAATTCAATAAGAAGTAGGAATAGATATTAAGTGAAAATGTTAGAAATAACGTTCTTTAATTGACGTCATAACTAACTTTAAAAACGGTCAAGTCCGACTCGAACTTGCATATCTACTAAGTGATCTGGACCAATTTAAAAATAAAACGGAAGTGCGAACTGGCCTCGCGCACCGACGGTTTCGTAGGTAAATATTTTTCGGTATCTCGAAATATATGCAAATGGCCGTATCTCTAAATATCTGTCTTATCCGAGACCTGCTCCAGAAGAACCATAGGATAACAGACATACACAAAGAAGCGATTTTTATAAGTTGGTCACATTTTTTAATTCTTCCAGCCAGACAATTAAAACTATTTTTTTATGCTTCCACGAGAGCAGTCGAGAGTAAACACAAACGAAATTGGAACTTGCTTCTCGCAGAATTAAACTGTCATCGGATTCAGTTACTTCTTTAAATTATGTCCCCATATATGTTTTAATGGCTGCTGTATTGTATTGCACTGGCAGACAAAGTAAGCAAATTGAGATATAAAGCGGATTTTTATTAGCTGGACGTACGTTTCTCGTATAATTAAGTCATTCCGTACTGATATTACCGATTTACTTCAAAGTAGGAATGTATATATTTGCTCGTGACGTGCCCGGTTTTAAAATAGGACGCACCCATCTCTTCACGTAGGTATCGTAAAAGGCGTTCACATTTTATCTGTCGTGTTGTGTCGTGACGCATCAGAACGGTATCGGTATCATACATTTTATATGGTTGCGTTCACATTTATATGATGCAGTGTTGTGCATGATTGTGACGGCTTGTGTTGTGTCGCATCAAACTACTGTTATGTAGTGGTCTAAGTAGCAACCGGTCTAAAAAGCAGCTAGTCTAAGTAGCAAGTGGTCTTAGAAGCAACTGGTCTAAGTAGCAACGGATCTTAGAAGCAACTAGCCTAAGTAGCAACCGGTCTAAAAAGCAGCTAGTCTAAGTAGCAAGTGGTCTTAGAAGCAACTGGTCTGAGTAGCAACTGATCTTAGAAGCAACTGGTCTAAGTAGCAACTGGTCTTAGAAGCAACTGATCTTAGAAGAAACTGGTCTAAGTAGCAACTGGTCTTAGAAGCAACTGGTCTAAGTAGCAACTGGTCTAAAAAGCAGCTAGTCTAAGTAGCAAGTGGTCTTAGAAGCAACTGGTCTAAGTAGCAAGTGGTCTTAAGTAGCAAGTGGTCTTAGAAACAACTGGTCAAAGTAGTAAGTGGTCTTAGCAGCAACTGGTCCTAACCTGTTTTTGTCGAAAACTTGAAAAAACGATAGTGAGCAGCAGCGCTCTTTTGCCAACTATCTTACTTTTTTTTATTCCTATCGATTCTTACATGTTGTCACGAATGTTTTCTTTCTTTTTCTTTTCTTTCTTCAACTACTAATTCCGGGCTCCAGTACTGCGCTGTGGAAGGCAAGGGGAAATCACCACACTATTTGCCCAAGAAAGTTGTGATGAAGGGTCACCAACCGTTCAGTCAAGAGTGTACCGACACCGACTTAGAAAAGAAGGAATATTAGTTTTAATATGCATGTTGTTTTGAAAATTAACCTACGATCCGTACTAATATTATAAATGTGAATGTTTGCGAGTGTACTTGCTACTCCTTCAAACTAAAGCTTTACGGCTCTACATTTTACAGCTGGATGGATTTGAGTGAAATTTTATGTCAAATCTAGTTTACATATTCATATAAGCAGTTGGTTGGGATAGTTTAGTTAGACATCCCATCATGTTGTCAAGCCTTTAGCGCCATACACTATAAGGGGAAATACAGGCGCCACTGCTCTATGCCCTGCCTATCTATTCCTCCTCTTTCCAGGACAACAAGAGAGCAAAGTTGTTTTTTGTTGCGAGTGTTGATTTTGAATCCCGAGTAAGCGAAGGATTCTATAATTGAATCACGAGCGTCAGCGAGTGATTCTAGGTTAGAATCCTGAGACCAGCAAGGGATTCAAATACACGAGATGCACAAAAAACTTTGGTCTCGTGTGACACATACAATTTTTCATCTCAGCAGCGAGAACATCATTTAAATGTAACATAAGAATAAAACCACATATACCTACCTGTTCACAAAACAAACACTTTTTTTAAATATAATCCGATTATTAAGAAACAAATATAATAATCACATTTAAAACAATAAAAAAGTGTCCAGTAGATACAATACAAATCTCATACTCATAACAGTCATAACATGCATTGTAATTTGAACTTAGAACTTCTTGTGCTATATGTCTCACTTACTTTTTAATGCTGCAAAAAGCCTCATCTTGGGGTCATTAAAAAGGTCGAACAATAAACGTATAAGTAATTTATAATATTACATTTACTCAGCATTTAAAAAAAATAATTAAAAAGTTACTTTGTCTCACGGAGTGAGCAAAATGCGATTTTGATCACTGATTTCTCGTAGCAAAACCTGCCTGTTTGAGGTGCTGAGGTGAAAAATTCTTTGCCACACCATCTACAACTTCCAACATGTCCCTAATATTTTTTGTTTTGATCTTATTGTTAGACGAAGATTTTACTTTGTGTATAGCCTAGATCCAGTATAAATACGAAATCTAGGAGCACGAAAGTGAAAATAAAAATTTCAATTAAGTAGTTGACTAAATTAATACTTAAGTGCTATAATTTTGTAAACTAGATACTCGTATATCAAACTCGGCACAATTTTTCATCATTATCGAATGGTACTTTCGCGTGATGTGATTCCAAAATCGGTCCCCAGTTCGTTTTGGATTCGCGATAAAAACACGCGGTGTCATTAGCCGCCGCTCCCCATGTATTTATTAATCTTATTCGGAGAAATCGGCGCATCTCCCCCCTCCTGCCTCTGGCTGCGCCCGCGCACAGATTCCCTGCAGTACGTCAGCGACGTCACTTTGACCTTGCAAGCAAGAGGGCTATTTTTAAAATCACATCACTTGAAAATAGTAAGTGAAACCATCCTATTGTGAGCCATCTACATTTCAGTTTTTTTTTACTTGTTCCTTTTGTTCTCATTGTCATTTTGTTAATTTTTAATTACTTATCTACCTAATAATATTTTTATTTCTATATAAACATGTCAAGCTTAAATTAAGAAAACTAGATTTAAGATGTGATTTCTCGGGTTTATTTCACTAAACATGAGTGACTCTCAGTAATTTCATGTTCAAAGACTCGAAAGATAATACTCGTCGGTGCCACTGCGACGGAAATACAAACACTGAAATGAGATAAATGTTGACCCACCTACCTTCCTAATCATTAATTGGACTCTTATCCAACTGCTTTAAACTTGTCTGCTGCGGCAGGACGTTCACTCACTGTATGACATTACCTTGGATAAATGTTACTTGTGGTGCCTCTCCAACACGCTGTTCGAAGCTTTATTGCGAAGCGTTAAAAGCTAAATTTACTAAATTAAATGCCTAGTTATAATATACCTACCCACTTTGGACGCAAATGCAATAACGCATAGGCTGGCGGCCTATTAAAAGCTAACTAGGTAGGTAATTCGTATTTTACAACCTAACTGGTCTTATCTCTTAGTTTGAACTGCGTGATATTTGGTCCAGGTGTAGTGAATAATCTTTTGACATCGTATTTTGTCGGAAAAGTTCGCATTTATTAGGGATCCGTACCCAATGGGTAAAAACGGGACCCCATTACTAAGACTCCGCTATACGTTCGTCTGTCTGTCAGTCTGGCACCAGGCTGTATCTCATGAACCGTGATAGCTAGACAGTAGAAAATTTCACAGATTATGTATTTCTGTTGCCGCTATAATAACAAATACTAAAAACAGAATAAAATAAATAAGGGGGTACCCGTACCACGAACATGATTTTTTTGCTAATGTCTAATGTTGTATAGATAATGGTACGGAACCCTTCGTGCGCCAGTCCGACCGACTCGCACTTGGTCGGTTTTTTCTTGCTTTCTCAACTACCTAGCTTACTGAAGTAATTGAGAGTTGCGGGAAACCGGTGGATGCAAGTGGCGTTCTAAGGGGGAGGCCTTTGTTCAACAGTGGACGTTTTCCGACTGATGATGAATTAAGAAAGCAGGATAGATAGGTACGAACTTTCCGACAAAATGCGATGGAAAAACATTATTCACTGGTTCACGAAATCCGTTTCGTGTCTATAATTTTATACCTTAAAAAGATCAGTACAGTGCAATGAACTATGTTTTTCCACCGTATTTTGTCGAATAAGTTCGTATTTATCTTGCTTCCAGTAGACATGTACTTTTTAAAAAACAATAGCAAGTACAAGAGGTAGATATGACTAACTTTGAATTACAAGGTCACATTGTCATCCATTAGTATGCAATGCTTGACTGCTCAACGTGACTTTATTGTTGTCACTTGACGCATTGCATTCTTAACTGAGTTCTCAAAAAAAATACAACTTATATTTTCAAGCATTTTCAGGCATTTTTTTTGCTTTTTTTTAATTTATTTTTTTAAGTCTGTACAGACTATACATATACCTGTGTTTTCTGTACCTACCTACTGCTTGCTATGTGTTGGTGTGCAATATAGAATTATTGTATTGTATTTTTGGTAGGTACTTGCGATTTTTTTGTATTGGCTAGGAATCTATTTCGTTTAGAAACGGAATGTTGAAATTAAATGAGTTCACAAAAAAATACCACTGCTTATACTTTTAAGTAGATATTTGTGATTTTTTGTATTGGCTAGGTATCTATTTCATTTAGAAACGGAATGTTGAAATTGTAAGTAAAAGTGCTAATAGAAAAGAAAAAGTTATCATAAACTAACAGTTTTTTTTTCTCTTCTATCTTAATTCAACCCGAGCTATTCATGATAATTTTCAGTGTTTATGACACAAAAGTTGTGCGCGCTTACTCATGTTTCTCTTTCCGAGAACAATATGTGAGGTTAAGTCTATATTTTATTTATTGTATTAAGTAGCTGCTAATCACTAAGCCAGTCATCTTACACAGCAATTACTTTGAACACAATTTTGAGCCCGTTTCAAACAATATCATTTGTGAAGGCTGCATCATGAGAGCTTGCTCAGTCCACTGTTTACCCAAAATATCTTTTATCTGTGTAACATTTTATTTTTATACATGTTTATAGGAATGCAACAAATTTTTACATGAGTTAAGTATACTGTATATGTCTCCCCTATGAAAATGTAGTGCAAAGATAAGTTAGATAAGCTACAAGGCAAATCCCATCATAAGTTTTTTGTAGTGTTTGCAGTATTTGTGGTGACAAACAAAACATTTTTTTCATTGCTTAACAATTTTAATCCATATTTAAATTATTTAACAAAAGCTGTACATACAAGTTTACAAGCTTACAAAAACTAATAGGCGTTAGGTCAGTATACCTCAGTGTAGAATTCATTGGTTTCTGCAACAATAAATACTCTACGAACTGTAATCACTAGGCCAGTAAACATTTGCATGTAGTATTTATTACATTGCAGTGTTCGAACAATCACAGACATGTAAGTAATTAGCCCCTTGGCCCTGCACTGTAATAGTACTGTGACATTTTTACTGGCATCTTGTAAAC
Source organism: Choristoneura fumiferana (assembly GCF_025370935.1). Classification (NCBI taxonomy): domain Eukaryota; kingdom Metazoa; phylum Arthropoda; class Insecta; order Lepidoptera; family Tortricidae; genus Choristoneura; species Choristoneura fumiferana. The sequence continues at coordinate 19,396,009 of NC_133489.1, read as the reverse complement.
GACCTCTTGTTAACCTGACGTAGTTTATTGTTTAGGTTTGGCGGGAACAGGCGCCGTGGGCGCGGCCGCGGCTCTCTGCTGGGCCGCCGACAGCTGCGGCGTCTCCGTGGCCCTGGACCTCAACTCCTTCTCCGCAACAGCGTTCACCATCTTCGTTACATTGGCTTTCATCTTATTCCTCTCTATAGCCGTCGCCTTACTTTTAACAGGCGCATTAATCCGCTTGGTTACAGCCTTGCCTTTCGCCTTTCCTTTCTTGCTTTTAGCACCTGCTGGTAATTTGCTTTTTACTTTTAACTTGCCTTGAGCCATTTTATTTTTATTCACGATTTGATTAAAACTAATACGTTGTAGATATCGTGTTTTTTTAGAAGAAACGTGTTTTTGACATTGACATTTCAGGTTATGACGTTTATGGTTCGTTCGGAAATAGTGTACTGTCAAAACTGTTTGAGACGTTAACAAAAACGCCCATAACAACCGGAATACGCTGGCATTGATATAAAATGCAGATTGTACACCTAATACTTAGAGATGCCGCACTTTGATTATCATGAGGCCTTCCTTTAAAACTATTTCAAACAGCCTGCGACTTCGTCTGCGAAGAATAATCCTTATCACTATCCCGCAGTACCTGACTACGTTATTTTCCAGGATAAATGTATCTTATACTTAATGTTAATCCAGGTTATCTATAGGTACCTACTTAATATAAATGCGATGTCTGAATGTTACCTCTTGACACTTAAACTGATAAACCAGCTACCGTACAACGGCTAACCGATAGTGTCTTTTCCAACCGCGACATTGGGAATCATCGATAGTATCGATGGAGCTATACTTTCAAGAATTGAATTGAATTGATACTGATGGACCAATTTAGATGAAATTTGGTATGCAAATACTTTGAAAGGACAATAGGATAGTTTTATCCTGGAGCATTGTATACTTTCCGTGGGATAGCGGTGAAAGAATTCATCGCAGACAGAATTGTGAGCAGCAAACAGTAGTAGGTAAAGTAGGTACTCGTATTTATGTAGGTACGAAAAATTTCATCCAAATAAGTCCAGCCGTTTTAGAGTGAAAGAATAATAAACATCCATACATCCATCATCACAAACTATCGCGTTTATAATATTAGTTTAGGTAGTCAAATTGTTACTATTGAAGTTAGAAATAAGTTTATAAACTTTATTAAAAATATTATAATACACTACGATAAGGTATTAAGTAAATAGGAAGGTTTTTAAATAAAACGATCACAATATTTTCATAGACTTTTACTCTTAATCGACTGTCGCAGTATATGAATTCGAGTTTCAAGTTAAGAAATATACATAATATATAATATCTAAATATATTTTATGTACAGATAAATAGAAAAGTAGTCGAGTATAATAATTGGCTATCGATAGATCGAGCGGCGAGAGTGCAGGCGACCGGCGAGAAGCGGTGCGGACAGGGCGCACCCCGCCTTAAAACGTCTAGAAAAATAGATAAATCGCTCAAAAACGTCAGGAGTCAGTCGAGAGGAGAAAAGCGGGTTCACGCGTATTCGGTGTCGGTGGAGAGGGAGCGTTCGGCGGGCGAGCGGCGGCCCGGCTCGGCCGTCGGCGCCGTCTCACCCGCGCCCGCGCCCGCGCCCGCCTGCGCCTGCGCGTACGCCAGGCTCTTCTGGTAGCTGAACAGCTGCCGCTCCAGAGAGTAGTTCTCCGCCTGGAGAGCCGTTATCTCGCGTCTGCGGACAAACCAGTTGGGATTCAAAGGGTTTCGTCGTAGGTATGTTTACATATTTCTGACGTCTTGAAGTCAATGCTAAGCTACAAAAAGAGTTGGTTGCACCAAAGGAGAATGAATGAGTAGGTAAATGTCAAAATCCTGCTGTCATTACACGACATGTTCTTGTATGCGTAACTACAACTCTGCAGGTGGTACTACCTGTTATATCTGCGAATTATGGCCTTAACTGTAACTGACTTGGAATAAATGAGCAAAGTATTCACCTCATCTGATGCGCTTGAAGGCGACAGAGGTCGTCATAGATATGGTAGGTAGCCTGAAAGAGCAAGTAGGTCTCGCCCCACTCGAGACGCACGCGCAGCTCGCCGCCGGGGTGCAGGAAGGGGCAGCCGGGGCGCGACACGTCCTCGACGCGCAGCGCCGTCTCCATCATGAGGCCCTCGTCGGCGCTCTCCTGCGCGTAGTAGTGGGCGAAGGGCGCGCCCGGGAGCTCCTCGGCGTCGGGCTCGCCGGGGGCGGCGCGCACCAGCCAGGCCGACCAGCTCACGTAGCGCAGGTGGTTGCGCGGCACGTTGTGCACGTCGCGGTACAGCATGTGCAGCCGCACCGTGTCCGAGTGCGTGTCGCAGCGCAGCGCCCACGCCTGCTTGTCGCGGTCGTAGCACGTGGCCGCGCGCCCCGCCGCCGCCACCGCCAGCTCGGCCAGCGCGCGCGCGTGCACCAGCTCCACGGTCAGCCGCAGCCCCTTGTGGATGGGGCGCGGCGGCGGCCGCGGCGTCCACGCCGGCGTGCGCCCCTCCGCGTCGCACACGCATTCCAGCACGCCCGATTGCACGCGACGCTCGCCTTCGCCTATAGCGAACGCGTAGCGGACGCGGCACTGCTGACCCTCGCCGGACAGGCGGACGAGCCGCAGCGAGAGCGGCTCCTTGTTCCACCCGCTCACCGCCACCGTCCAATCGAACCCGGCGAAGGCGATAGGCGGCGTGTCGATGCGCGGAGCTCGAAGCTCGCACGTGTAGAAAGTGCGGACCCGCGACATGCAGAGCTCCAGCTGGAACTCGCCGCGCGCGTCCGCGAATTTAGAGTTGAGCTCGGCGAGCGAGACGCAGCGGCCGCGGCCCTGCGCCGCGCAGCCCGCGTTGAAGCGGACCTGCTTGCCGGAGAAACCCTCATTCGCGGTGAAGTGGTCGCGGCTGAGAAGTGTGAAAGTGAAGTCTACATACACACGCATGCCCTCGCATGCACCTCGCCACACCAGGTACACTCCTGTTGGAAAAGGACCGTGAATAAGACAAGATTACAAGTGCATGTTATATTATCATTTACAATTATGTAGTAGTAGTAGGTCATTAAAATTTCAGATTGTTGAATATTTTTTTAGTAAGTAAAGCACTGAAAGTTCAAAAGCTAATCTCTAACAGTTTGCCGTCTGTTTGCTTAAGGAAGTAGCCATGAAACTTTATTCCCTAAAGGGTTCAATATTTATCTAGAAAGCCATTTAGACGTCGGTTTTGTTCTCGGGACTGTTCTCAATGTATCTCTGTAATAATAGTAACGAGAACAAGACTTAATTTACAAACTCGAACCAACTTATTTGGAACGATTAAATAAGTGTAGGTATCCTCTCTATCTCTACATTAAACTCTCTAAATTAAAACAGGCGCATGAAGCATGAAAAAAAAAACAATTCAGGAACCGGTACGGTAATTGTAGGAGAGCATAGTAAGTTACTGAAAGAATTATCCATAGAGCGACTGAACGACGCGACTCAGAGCTTGTGAAGGCAGCCCAAGTGACGTCACAATCAGACTCGTGCGTATGGGACGACTGATACTGACCGAGTAAACAAACCATTAGCAGAGCGGTTGAACGCTACGGCACAGCGCTGATGCGCGCAGTCGAAGTTCCTTGACGTGACGTCGCAGTCAGGGTCGCATGTGACTCTACAAACTGGTACTGACCATGGGAGGCGTCACCGGAGCAATTGAAGACCACGGCGCAGCGTAATAGACGCAGTCATATTCCTTTGACGTGACGTTGCGGTCGGGCTCACGCATGGCGTTACAAACCGGCTGGTGTAGCGACAGAAGCATCAGCGAAATTCAGCAGAGCGGTTGAATGCCACGGTCCAGCGCTGATACGCGCAGCCGAATTCCTTCGACATGACATCGTGGTTGGGCTCGGGCGTAGCGCTACAAACAACAGGTTGACTAACCGGGAGAAGCATCAGTGAAGTGGTTGAATGCCACGGCCCAACGCTGATACGCCCGGCCGAAGTCCTTCGACGGGACGTCCCAGTTAAGCTTGCTCATGGCGCTACAACAAACCTACTAACTAGACACCGGTACTGACCGAGAGAAGCATCAGCGGAGCGGTTGAACGCCACGGCCCAGCGCTGATGCGCGCAGCCGAAGTCCTTCGACGTGACGTCGCGGTCGGGCTCCCTTGTGGCGCTGCGCGTGACCACGAACGTGAACACGTGCGTGTCGCCGCGGTCCTTGAGCCGCGTGGCGCGGTAGAGCAGCGCCATGCGGCCGGCGCGCCGCCGCCGCCCGCGCGCCGGCCCTGCCTGCCTGACAATCAACACTATTTAACATTAAACGTACGTCAACGCTAAACTTCTCTAACTCTATTTTGGCTACAGAGCTACGTATAATTGACCGAGCGAGCGCGAGACGTCCACGTTTCAGGCCCTTTACAACGAAGTGCAAAATTCGAACATACGAGAGTGAGAGGGTCGGTACGATCGAACTTCGATTTTCGAATTACATAGTAGCCCCCCTGCTTGCGCAAACATACTTTCGTATATCCGACAGAATCTCGGATGTTCTCCGCTAATAGTCGCATTTTTCAACATACCTATTCCTTAAAATTTGTGAGCAGCTTTCGTACCTGATTCTACGGGTGTTTTATTTTTTATTTTGTGACGTCTGGAGTTGCAATGTATCCGTCGTTGGTAGTCTCAGGAGGCATTGAAAAGCTTATAAACTCAAGTTTCTACTTATAATAGGTACTTATAAAAATCCGCCGAACTTTGAACCTTCTTGTTTTTGAAACCCATTAAAAAGTAGAACGATCTCTTGGTCATTCTTTATGGAAAATGAGTAGTTGTTTTCCTTCACACTGAAATTCACAAAAATGTAACCATGCTTTGGGAAAACACCTTTTTAAAATAAACAAGGAATTCTCACCAAATCCAATAAGAATAAGTGCCTCTGTCGCGTCCGATACATTTCGCCGTTCGTATACTTTTAGAAAAACAAGCACCTTTTTCGTCTGCCCTCATAGGGCTAGGATAACAAAGTAGTGGGGATCAATAGTCTTAATAAAAGCTGTGAGAGTCCTTCCTACCGCTCTAACGCTCTTGTCAAGTAGTAGTGTTCACATTTAATGAGGATCTTGACGACTTTGGTATTTGAGTATTATTTCGTTTCATTGTATTTAACTTTTAATAATAATAGCTGCTAGCTAGCTGTTTCTCGTGGCCATTATCATCATCATCATCATCATTATATCAGCCGTAGGACGTCCACTGTTAGACATAAGGTACCTATGCCCATATACCTCCCGTGGCTATAACCTGTGCTAAATTTGTTTAACGCAGCGTACTGTTAGGTATTCTGTAATTTACCCCAGAAAGCCAAGCTATTTTGCACCCGACTGCAAGGAGAGGTATATTTACAAGCTTGTATTTAATTTGCAACGTTCGTATGTAAGTAAGTTGTGGTTTCAATGGTTTCAATATTTTTGCAAGCCATTTTTTTACAACTTCACGGAATCCGATTATGCTGAAATTTGGCGTGTAAGTGTGTAAGTTCACTAACATTACAATATTCTTGGAGTGTGATTCTTGGAGTGTCTTACTGGTTTAACCAAGTCTAGCAAGGAACGTCTCCGCAGGACAAAACTCTTCAACGGTTAATAGCATCGACTTGAAACAAGGTACGGATATATTTTCGATGACAATGCAAGTACTGCAACAAAAAGTACAGTCAACAAAAAAGTTTGTATTAAAGCCGAATTTTTGACAAGAACGGATTTTTTAATAATAAACGGCTCTATGTGAAACACGACTTAACCTCAACCCGTCTTTAGAAATATGTAAGGGATTATTGTGTTGAGAAAGAAATTGAGTTAAAGACACGTAAATTCATAAAGGTCTTCAAACGGATGCGTTGGCGGCCCTTTGAGAAATGAGTAGGTTCGTTTTTTGAAGATCCCTAAGATTGTAACGGTCCAGAAATACTGGTGCTGCAAGACGATTCCAAATTTTCACTGAGCGATGAGAAAGGAATGTCGAGTTCAAATATTTTTAAGCATCAAGACAGCTCCAATGTTTAAGATGGCCACTATACCTGCCTACAGTCAGCCAAGAAATTACTTTCCAACTGGAAAATTCAACGTCATATCTACGATTCAAAATATTAAGATTATTAAGTACCTATCACATAAATCAATGTGACAATCAACCTTATAGTTTTTTCTGTTGTACGAGTAGGACCTGTCATAAAAATAGTAAAGCTTAACTTGCCCCACTCTCTCTCCCGATTATACTCAACTAGCTTTTGCCCGCGGCTTTGCCCGCGTGGAGTTCGGTTATCGCGCGCTGTTCCCTCGGGAACTGCATTTTTTCCGGGATAAAAAGTAGCTCATAAAATATCTCTATGCCAAAAATCACGTCGATCCGTCGCTCCGTTTCGACGTGAAAGACGGAAAAACATACAAACACACAAACTTTCGCATTTATAATATTAGTATGGATTTCCTGTGTCATGGATGGAATCATAAGTATTTAACTATTGCAAGTCGATGGTTTACGTATAAATCCGTCATTAGTTCACTTAGAATAATCGTTCTTATGCATGCTATAGGAGATATTACTGATTGCTGATGACTGGTAAATGGGTCTAATGTACAGGATATAACAGTACATATCTATACTAATGTATGTATGTATGTATGTAAACTCTTTATTGTACAAAAGAAAATTAACAAAATACAACTGACAAACTTTAAGATACTTGTACAAAGGCGGACTTATCCCTTTAAGGGATCTCTACCAGTCAACCTCTGAGTGGATGAGAGGAGAGGAGCAATACGTTAGGGTCCGACAAAGGGTGAGTTTAAGAGTTAAAATAATGGAAGCTACTATACAGTGCTTTAAACAATATAATACATAAACTACAATATAAATAAATAAACTACTATATACATATATGACTAATCATGTGAGTAATAAAATAATTTATACCTATTAGCGGTAATCTGCCAGCAAATGGGAAAAAACGTGGAATGCTTTAGTATAGTCAGTTCGGTACGCGCACTTGATACGGTCGCATGTGTCGCCTTACATCGTAGTTTCCAGTGGTTCTAAAACTTCTTTACTTTAAAAAATAAAAATAAGTAAATTTAATTTCCATAATATATTTGCATAGCCAGTAGCCAGTAGCCAGTTGAGATGAAGTGTGCTTCATGTGATGCCTCCATTAACGATGGTGCTCGGTGCTCGGGCTGTAATAAGGACTTTGGGTTCTGCTGTGCTGGTATAACGGAGCAGGGCTTCCGTAAACTTGGAAACGAGCGCAGATCAACCTGGAGATGTCTTGCATGTAAGAGAGACTGCTCGCCCTGTCCTCCGAAACAAATCGATCTTACCACCATAATGGATGAGCTACGGGAAATCAAGCAGAAGGTCCTATGCCTCCCTGGCCTGGTGAACGATGTGAGAATCTTAAAAACTGAGCTCACAGAGATGAAGGAGTCGGTCGATTTTGTTAGTAATGGGCTTGACGTTTGCTCTTCCCGCCTAACTGAGGTGGAAAAGAAACTACCGGAGCTTGAAACCGTTCAAGAGAGTATTCAGCGGTTTTGCAATGACTTGTATTCTATAAAGGGTGAGCTTGCTCGAAATGACCAAGCCCTACGTGTCAATAACGTCGAGATAAGGGGGGTTCCGGTTAGAAAGGATGAAAACCTCTTCGCTATCATGGATAGGATCAGTTCGGTGGTGGGCTATCAAGTGGATAAATCCTTTATTAATTATATTGCCCGAGTTCCACTATTTGATTCCAAGGAAAAATCCATTGTTGTTGGCTTTACAAACCGTTACATAAAAGAAGATTTTTTAGCATCTGCACGTAAGAAGAAGTCTATGTGAACGATCATTTGACGCCGGCGAATAAGAAGTTGCTCACGTTAACCAAATCTACGTTGAAGGCTAAAGGATTTATTTACATATGGGTGAAGTTTTGTAAGATTCATGCCCGCAGGGATGATAATTCCAAAGTTTTTATCATAAGTAGTGAGCGAGATTTAAACAAGCTTCTTTAGTTTGGTATTATTTCAGTATTCTGTTGATTAATTCAAATGCTCTCTTTGTTATTCTCTCAGGGTTATTTTTGTTTTGTTTAATGTTAATATTGTGTAATATTTTCGTTGGGCGCTACCGATTAAGTTTGAGTATCACTGAGCGTTCCTTTTGTGCGGCGCCCGAGCTAATTGCTACCTACACTCGTTGTTATTTATCTGCTAAGCTGCTATCGGTGTGCTCACTGCTTTGCGCTTGTCTCTTTTTTTCGCACTCATCGGATCCATTATCTGTTATTTACTTACTCCTTTTTGCTCGCGGCATGTTATACTCTGGCTGTGGGGGTAGTCGTTCCATGACTCGTCACTGGTCGAACTCATGTAATTGTTTACGGCAATATAATTCATTGTTGCATTTATACATCACTACATTTATTCAGTCCATAGGTAATGTGATATTGAGCTTGATTCGAAGTTATGCTGTTTTGCCTGGACTTAAATTTACAAATGGCTACTAGTAATTCGTTGGATGATTGTTGTTTTATTTATTACCAGAATGTACGCGGACTTCGCTCTAAAACTTTAACATTTTATCGTAACCTTAGTCTGGTTTCGTACGATGTTATTGTTTTAACAGAGACATGGTTAGTCGACGGCGTATTAGATTCTGAGTTATTTGACAGTAGGTATGTCGTGTGGCGGCGGGACCGCGACTTAGCGCGGACTGGGCAGAGTCGTGGGGGCGGTGTTATTATTGCTACTCGCAGGGAGTTGACTGTTACCCCGCAGCCGACTTTTTGCTCATCAGCCGAGGACCTGTGGGTTTCCTTAACACTCAGGGATCGTTGCGGTGGGCCGGTCAAAGTACATTTATGCGTATTATATTTGTGTAAGCAGAACAATGGTAACACTTTCTCACAGCAGCTGTCTAATTTTTTAAATAGTCTAAATGAAATTATATTGAATCACCCAAATGATAAATATATAATACTTGGTGACTTTAATTTGAGCAGCATATTATGGTCGGCACAGGGGTTGTCATTAGTTCCTTCCAATTATGTGAGTAGCGACGAGTGCACTCTAGTGGATGACCTTCAAACACATAACCTGTGCCAATATAACGGTGTATTAAATGAGTATGGTAAGCTGCTGGATTTAGTTCTGTCAAATGATGTTGTGTGCGTTAGTGAATGTTTTAACGCCCTGGTACCTATTGATCCTTACCACAAAGCATTGATTATCCACATTAAATATTCTATGACTAACAATTTACAACCAGCTTTAAGGACTAAATATCTTTATAATAAGGGTGATTATAATTCTGTTGATAATGAACTGTCAGGTGTTGACTGGGACCTTGAGTTCTCGCAACGTTCCATGGACCAGTCACTGGACTTCTTTTATGAAACATTCAGAAAGGCGAGAGATAAATTTATTCCCAAAAAAACAATTAAACCGAATACGCATCCGGCGTGGTATTCTTTCGGGCTGAAAAAAGCTTTAAAAGAAAAATATAAGTTTTTGAAAAAGTACAAAATTTATAAAAATAAAGCTGATTTAATTTCTTATAACTTACTGAGAGACAGAGTTCGTAAATTGGAGCGGGATTGCTTTAATTCTTATATCAAGTGTGTTGAAAGTAATATAGCTAAGAATCCAAAGCAATTCTGGACATTTATGAAGACGCGTTCTAGTTCCAGCACCATACCAAGCAGTTTAAAATATGGAGACAGACTGGTTAATAACGGTACTGATATATGCGATGCTTTCTCGGACTATTTTTTCTCGACTTTTTCGACGGCAAGTGGCAGTGATCCTGTTGCTGGTTCTGTTTCTGATCCAATCGCGGAAACCACGGCTAGTTTGAGCGGCATTTATGTGAATGCCGAAATGATCGCTAATTTATTACTCAAACTTGACCCTTCTAAGTCAGCTGGCCCTGATGATCTGCCAGCTCAGTTTTTAATAAATTGTACGAGAAGCTTAGTGAAACCTATCTTCTTACTGTTTCAACGTTCGCTTTCGGAATGTTATGTTCCATTATTATGGAAATCAGCTTTCGTTACTCCAGTTCATAAAAAGGGGCCCATAACCGACATTGAAACATATAGACCAATATCTAAATTATGTATAGTATCAAAAGTGCTCGAGAGAATTGTGTCTGATCAAATTTATAATGCTTTAAAAAAATTCTTTTAGCCCGAACCAGCACGGTTTTACTCAACGACGTTCTACTGTGTCTAATCTCGCCCTGCTCAATGATTATGTTACTGAGGCCATGGACAGTGGGTCCCAGGTAGATGTGGTCTATACTGATTACAGCAAAGCGTTTGATAGGATTGATCATTCCATATTAATTTCGAAGCTGTATGCTATTGGCATTCACGGTGACCTATTGAGATGGTTTTCCTCTTACATTAATAATAGAACACAAGCTGTTGTCATTAATAACTACATGTCTGGGTGGGTTACTGTCCCTAGTGGTGTACCGCAGGGGTCTTTGCTCGGTCCATTATTATTTAACGTTTTTGTCAATGATATAAGTAAGTGCTTTATTCACTCGCAACTTCTATGTTTTGCTGACGATATGAAAATTTTCGCGAGGATAGGGTCGAAACATGACTCTGATTTGGTTCAGGCTGATCTTTCACGGCTTGATCAGTATTGTCGGGCTAATAGATTAGGTTTAAACCCATCTAAGTGTTTTGTTATAACTTTTACACGTCAGCGTGAACCGATCGCCACTAATTACACGCTGAAAGGTCATGTCTTGAAAAGGACACCCTTTATGAGGGACTTGGGTGTAATCCATGACTCAAAACTTCTATTTGATAAGCATATTGATGGTATTGTAGGAAGTGCGTTGAGATCATTAGGCTTTATAATGCGTAACTCATCGCAGTTTACTCAAGCAAAAACACTTAAGATTCTATATTGTACTTATGTCAGAAGTAAACTGGAGTATGCTTCTCAAATTTGGAACCCATGTTATAAAACATATATTGACCGAATCGAACGTGTTCAGATGAAGTTTATTAAATACCTATGCTATAAACTTAAATGTCCCTATAAGTCGTCCGATTACATCGAAATGTGTAAAAAACACCATCTCATTCCTTTGCACCAGCGCCGTGATATAGCCGATAATATTTATATTCTGAGCATCATCAATGGTAGTATTGATTGTCCGGAACTGCTCCAGAAGTTGTCGTTTAATACGCCCACACGAATAAGAAGATTTAATCCTCCTATTTTTATTAAATTCACATCAACTAGGTACAGGCAAAACAGCTTTCTCAAGCGAGCGAGCGTTAATTTAAATAATCTGATGAAAGAAATGGACATTGACATTTTTAACTGCAACATTCCATCCGTGAGGCGAAGATTGGCGTCCGGGTTCTTTGATTGAGCGCACCGTTGGTATCACCTTAGATATCTTAGTATCCTTAAGCTTAAGTCTTGGTATACTCTCTCTTTGGGTGGTGCCGTGCTAACCTAATGTAAATTTTTGATACAACCTGCGGAAGTATCATTTAACTTTGTGGTAATATTTGTTTAAAGGAAATAAGTACTATGTGTTGAGGAGTGTAGTAATTCCATTTGAAGTTCTGTGGTGTTTTGTTTGGCATGGTGTGACGTCTGATATGGTGCGCGTCACCTCGTTTAAGTTAAGCTTAAACATGTATACTATGGCTATCTGTGGGATCCTGTAATTGGCTCTGTGTTGCTATTCCTTCTACATATATTGTGTTTTAGCTGTTGGTTCTCCTTAAATAAATAAATAAATAAATAGATACAGCATGGCTACTACGAAACTCGAAGTTCGTGTCGTACCATCCCTCTCGCTCTCGTATTAAATAGTATAAGTGTCAGAGGGATCGCACGATACGAACTTCGAGTTTCGAGTTTCGTAGTAGCCCTTCAGAGTGTTTGTGTATCGTATATTATATACAAACACAAGAAGTAACCAAACAGGTTTTAGTGCTGTGTGGCGATATTGCAATAATTTTTAAGTTTATTGTTAAGTATCTACCACATCGTAAGACATTTTTGAAATTTTGATGAGCAGCAATGTATTAAGTACATACAATAATTGGACGTCACCAAGAGCGACGTTTCGAAAAACAATATAGTGGTCATGTAGTGATCACGACATTGCGTACAAATTAATTTTCACCTCACTAGCTCGAAAAAGCTTTCTTTATCCTTCGAAATCTGCGTGGAAAATAGCTTTTTATCCTCTTGGCTGGAAAGAGTTTTTGACATTCAAACGTTATCGTGAACGTTATAGACTTTATTTATTTATACTAATACAGTCGATGGTTTCAGGCGTTAGGTACTTTGCGAACATCCAAATCAATGAACTACAATATCTCTACCTAGTTATCTTCAAGGTAAAATATAGTAGTTATATAGGTAGTATATTACAATGTCGACTAATATCGCGCAAATTTTTTAAGTTACACCGGAAAACTGTTATTATATTTCTTTAATCTTCCGGGCAATAAAGCGCGACATTTTGATGTCTCTATTAAAGTCTTATGAATTTGTGTCGCGTCTCAACAAAAACACTTGCGTGTCTTTCAAAAGCTAATTCTCTCAGTATGTCGCCAAACGTGTAATTTAATGGGGACCAGGTCGTAACGTAGGCGTTTTTCCCGCGATTTGGGAGAGAATGGCGACGTCTCGCGCCGGGCTTCACCTAACAAGATTGGAGTGCAAAAGCTAATTCCTCGCCCCCTACATAACTTTACACATGTCATTCAGCCGGATACGTTTCGCGGAGTAGTAAAATGCGACACGCCGAATGTGAGGAAAAATTGTTCTCGTAAACTTGGAGTATACTTCGGTACTGGTACTCACATTGCGCGCCTTTCAGTCACAATCACAGGAGTGGATGTGCAATATTTGAACGCTTCCATGCCCTTTGTAGCGCGTTCACATATAATATTGAAGAGTCCGTTTACTCTGATGTATTATAAAGCTTAGTCGCAGCAAAATTGGAAACATTTTACGAGGATTTCATCTCTTTAAACCAACAAGCTATTTCATCTTCACATTTTCAGATCAAATTTTATATGTCGTCTACTTTAAAGCGTGCACTCTCTTAGATCAACAGAAGATACGTATGGACGGCGACAGACGTGCAAACTACTCGATTCGGGTGAGAAACCTGCCCCCATTAACCATTGGTGGCCGCGGGCCCGGAGATGTATGTAAATTCGTCTCCCCATGGAGTCAGCGGCGTTAAACCGACGTGCGAGATTTCCAGGGGCAATATATTGCCGCGAAGCCCTCGTAGGCGCTCGCCAAACAAGATCCAAATAAATATCGGCAGTCGGAACGATTCCGAATGAATCGAATAGCTCGATTAATTGAGTCGGTATCGGTTTGCCGCGAACGAACAATAAACGTGCGTAACGTTATTGATGCGAATGGTATTAAATTGGAATAAATTTTAATTAAAACGGAATAAATTAACAATCTTGTCTAGTTAGTGTAAACGGAGGATTGAAACACGCTCTTAAAAGTTTTTTTTAAACTTGGTAGGGACTGAGAACAGTTTTAAGAAAGTATTTAGTAGTTAATTTATTGAATCAGGCTTACTTTGCGGAGGTCCATATCAATGAACGCGGGTGAGCAAGGAAATTCTTTTAGTTCATTTATTTAGTAGTTATGAAAATATTAAACTGTTATTCCTCATATTAATTTAATATGTTGCTAATTTTGTTGTAGTTAATTAAGTAGGTCTGGAGAGAAACAGATAAGAAAGAAGCACTACTTGGGCAGTAGGTAGGTAATTTAATGCGGTCAAGCAATATCAGACTCGGTGCAGAAGTTTAGTAGTTGTAATAAGATTAACGAGTCCTTCAACGCCTCTATGCATTAAAATATAAACATTCATAATAAGCTTAGAGCTTTACGATGGAATATTTTACATAATAACTAAGCCCATAAAATGACATTCCATAAACCATGACCTGTCTTAAATATTAATTCGCAACCATTCTTATCACCGGCGCGCTGCTTTAGAGCCTTTTTATTCGCTTAACATCGCTTAAGTCAACTCATAAACTTGAGGGTTGATAAAATTGCCTCTTAAGCGACCGGGTGAAGGAAATTGTATCGTCTATGTATTTTTACGGGACCCTAAAATACACACGTTAAATGTGTGGTGGTAATGTACTACTCGTACGGCGTGAGCGTGACACGCACGGACGTATTGTGTGTACCTTATTGTTATCGTTTTTGCTATACGTAAATTGACGTAAGAATGCAATTGACATTAACAGTTGTAACACTAGGATACCGCAAGTGTTGTTACTTAATTCTTAAAACAGTACATAGTGCGTACATCAGAATAAACGATGTAATAAAGTCAAACAAATCACAGTATACCGTTAAGTAAATTTGCGTTTTCCGTTAGTTCTGAGTGAACAATTGAATTTCTTTGCAATGAAATGGCGATTTTAAAAGCCACGTCGTTTATATTGCGATTGTCATGGTAAGTTATGGGCTATCCGGATAGTTTATCGCTTTCACACATACCTTTTGTCAACGCACGTGCACTGTGCATTCAAACCAATTTTATATGTCCCTGCATGCTATAAAGACTGCATATGTTTCGTTAGCATTTCTAGCCTCAACATGTTATGCTCATGCTTGTTGTAGTATCAAATAACAGCAGAATCAAGCAAATCTAAGTGATGAATTAAAAGATTGAACTTGTGTTTGTCCCATCATACAATGTTAAACTAGCTACAGATAGCGGGTGAGTTGAATGCAGTCGGCGCGGCGCCTGAGGTGAAGAGCGGGAGCCTCTCCCCCCGCTATCCACACACCTCCCCTCAGTCGCCCTTAGTGTAGTGCTGTCCTTGATAGCTATCGTACACAAATCGATTGCGTTAAAGCTCATATTGTACCTACCCCGTATTATTTTGTGTTTTAATAACGACTGATCCGAGTTAGTTTCTGTTTTTTTTTGTTGACGGTTTATTCGAGTTACATACATCGTGTTTAGTCACGATGCGACTACGATGGATGAAACAAATAACAGGTTAGGTGCTAAGTCCTGTTCATATTCATAATTATGTGTTTAAAGCGCGAAAATTAAAAAATAATAATAGAATGTGAAAATTAAAATAATATTTCTTTTACAAATTTATTGACATACCTTCTGTATGTCGATAAATTCGCCATCGTTCATTCTAATAAGGTCGCAACACTATCGCATTCCTGAGCTCTGCATTCAACTCGCACGCTATCTGTAGAAGTGTGTGACAACATTATCGCACCTTCGGTAGAACAAGGGCATAATTTCACTTTTTTCTAATTTCCTATCATTTCAAGCTAAAAAAGTTTCGTTAGAACTTCGCTAATTCAAATTTAAATTTATAAATGCGAATACGTATGTAGAGCGTTATTGTAACTGTTACAAAATATGCTATACATTTCTTTATTCTCAGTACATTCAGCTCCTATTCAAAGCCATGATGTGACCTTTCAAAGTTATAAATACCCCTTGATATTAAAACGGAAAACGAGATGGAATATGAATTAATTTCACTTCAATTTGATCATGTAACTATGTCACCGAAACAAACGCCACGAAATAAAGACAGAAAGAAAAGTTTTGCTCAAAAATTTAGATATTAAACCCTTATTAAACCATAGCTTTCCATTGGTCATTTATTATATCCTTTTTATGTACCATCAGTCAAATAAGTGGTCTATCAATTTTTAAACAAGTTCCTATCAAATGAATATGTCGCTAAAGTCGAACTTTCAAGTTGTCAGACACGTCTATTTGCATTATAGTTTTATGACATGCAAATGATTATCAACTTTAGGGTGGTAGACCACATATTTGGCTGATGGTACCCTAATTATTTAGTCCCGATAGAAATGCCGATGGCATAACTATCGTCTAACGTAATTGGCCCAAATTGAGATGTTGACATAGGGCGGCACCTTATGACGAACATTACCGTAATGACGAGAGCTATATCCTTCCACAATGTGTGCTCCACTAATCATTAGGCTTGTCAAAGATTGTTTCCTTCGAGTTGAACGTTTTAACCGCTAAAGCTGCGGGGCTACTACAAAATTCGAAAATCAAAGTAAGTAGGTGTCGTTCTGTTACTCTGACATTTATACTCGTAGTATTTAATACGCGAGTGAGATAGACGGTACAATATGAACTTCGATTTTCGAATTTCGGAGTGGGCCCTCTGTCACGCTAGTAAAAAAGCTACTAAAGGTCGGCAGTGTCGACCTTTAGAATTACACCGCTCGTCTCTATTCATCATCTACTTACACCATAAGAAAATATTATGCGAAATTTGAGCTTTCTAAGTATAATAATTTGCTAGAGTTAGGGCTGAACGTCAGTCACAACAATGTCACTAAGTGAGTCAGACTTCTAAGGTCATAACAACGTCTCTTATGATTACAGGAAACATGGTTGTCTAAAAAATTAGCTGAATCATCGATCAATCAAGTTCAGGCTTTCAGGAAAACCAATGATGTTAGAGAGCCTTTTCGCTATTGAAATAATAGCTCTGTAACATTTGTTCATTTTGCGAAACACGTCGGAGATGGGGAGAGGTAGGAGAAAACACGGGAATGAAAACGTTTTTGCTACAAACAAAAACAGGTCACGTTGTGGCAAGCCACATCGCTGATTTTCAAACCGTTTGCGTTTTAACTATAGTACCTGGCTATGACGTGCTACGGTAGACAGTAGTAGTGCAAACTACCAGCTGCACTTTTTTTTGCGATGTGAAAATGCTTTATGCATACTTTCCGTGGAAAGTTAATGTGGGACTCTCTTTATTTAGCATACCAACTAAAACACATCGAGCGTTTGTCCACTCTGCCGTTATGGATTCTTTCCTTGGAGAGAAGGGTCATAAACGCATTGACCCTATGACCCTCCTGTCCGCTGTATAGAACCGGGTAGTGTGAGTTCTCACCCCCGTTAGCCCTACTGGAGGATCTGTACCACTACCATGAGTTTACAGTGACCGTACTCGATAGCGATGGCGTAAATTATTTGTATGGAGAATTGTACAGCGCCTCTACAAATAATTTACGCCGTCGCTATCGAGTAGTCTGTAAACTCATGGTAGTGGTACAGGCAGTTTACAGCAATAAACTGCGCTTGCCGTCTCCAGCTGCCTGCCCCGGCCCTATACTAAAAAGCGCAAAATTCGAACTTCTTATCTTGCCGTCCCGCCGACGCTTATATTATTTAATACGAGAGTGAGAGGGACGGTACGATACGAACTTCGATTTTCGAATTTCGTAGTACCACCTGAAATTAACCTACTGCACGTCAATGCAACTGTACCACTACCATGAGTTTACAGTGACCGTACTCGATAGCGACGGCGTAAATTATTTGTATGGAGAATTGTACAGCGCCTCTACAAATAATTTACGCCGTCGCTATCGAGTACGGTCACTGTAAACTCATGGTAGTGGTACTGGGCAACCGAGCTACGCTCAAGCTCAAACTCGAACAGTGAAGGAAAACATCGTGAGGAAACCTGCACAAACCTGCGAAGCAGTTCAATGGTGTGAGTGAAGTTCCCAATCTGCTATAGGCCCGCGTGGGAACTACTGCCCAAGCTCTCTCATCTGAGAGGTGGCCTGTGCCCAGCAGTGGGACGTATATAGGCTGGGATGATGATGATGATGTATACTTTAGCATACTTTAAAGATGAGCCATGAAGGAATTGCCTTAAAACTGTTACAACTCCCTTCTTTTAATAGATTTGTACCCAATAAAATCATACTTTTCCTAAGTAACTCAGGGACCGTTGCCATGGCTACAAGCTACACTAAAAAGTTGATGGACCCGACAGATAGGTAATTAATATCAGTAACTGTAGAACACTAAAAGCCAACGACTGGGCTTATGCTTATTAGCATGTGGGCAGAGTCCGACACCGAAACTTATAACATCCGAACGGTGAAAACGCGAATAACAATTAGTGTTAACAAATAGTTTGACATCGCGCAAATTGAACCCGTGGACTAACCCTCCAATAATTTCAATATTAACATCCTTTGATACAGAAGTGAAGCCATTTTAATCATATAGCATCTCGTTTTATTTGCAGTAAATTTATGAGTTTAAAATAGTTTTATTGGGATGTTAAAACAACTAAACGAATTACCTACTCTCTGAAATATTGATAAATATTTTATCCGTTTATTTGCTATTTTATTGGTTTGTCGTATACACAATATCAAATTACTGCCTCCGACGTGTGCTTTGTGTATTATTTACGAGATATTCGTATCACTTTAATACTGTTAGCAAAGTACACAACGTACATTATTGCGTTAGTAATTATTTGCAAATACAGTCAACATTCATTATTTCATTTAAACAGTGAAATAGGGAAGATTGAAGTGTTTCTTCATAATATGAGTATTATAAATTCTAGAATAGAATAACGTAATACCTTATTCCTAATCTCTCCGAAGTTACCCCAATTCGTGTTAGCACTTAAACTTCGACAACGTTTAATAAGTGTTTAAAACATGTTTATTCATCAGAAACATTTTAGGCATATCTTAGACGTGTTATGTGTCTTGTTGTCAGAATGTATTGGTCTTATCTTAATATTCTCTCACTTTTAATAGGCAATATAATAGGTAAATAACCATCCTTCTTCGCTGTCGGGTAATAAATATCACGGGACGATTCACTCAAATCCCAAAGCAGGCAAAGCTTGTGTTATGGGTACCTACCAGGCAGCAGACAAACATGCTTAAATAGATCGATACAGAACCAACAAAGCCCAAGAACAAACATTCGTATTTTGCAGCAGATAAACATACCTACTTAAATAGGTAGGTGTAGGTGCATTTTTCATACATAATATCTGCCCCAATCAGTTTATCCCTGATAAACGTCAAGCTTTGTTGTCAGGCTGTATAATAAGTAGGCTCGACTGTCATCAAAATCATAATATTGTAGAATTCTAAAGAAGCCAAGACATTTTTAAGGCAGTCTAGACGTGCAATAAATATCTGCGATCCATCAATAGGATAAATACTAATGGTTTTCAGTCTCATGTGTCTTACTTCGTACTCATATTTGTCAACATACGCTAGACTACACAATCAGTAAATATCACAATATGTGATAAGATAGATATCTGTAGACTAAAATATTTATTGTACGTCTAGCCTTTGCCTAACAGTTCAACTACAGAAGCTTTTTATCATTATGGATTCGGGATTCTTAACTAATGCCACATCAATAAAATGAAACATTTGAATACCCATATCGAGTTATCAAATAGAGAAAATAGTGACGTATCTATAGAACCTTTTGATTTGTGAACAACACCGTAGAACGTTCTCATAGTGTCATTGTCAAACAATAGAATATCATTATGACTCATTCTGTAAAAAGATTCTACAGTAGGTGACAGCAGGGCTACTACGAAACTCGAAGTTCGTGTCGTTCGGTCCCTCTCGCTCTCGTATTAAATAGTATAAATGTCAGAGGGACCGCACGACCCTGCTGTTCACTTGGTTCGATAATACCCATGATGTTGTTGCCCTATCAGTTGTCCAAAATGACGTATACGACATACAACTTGCTGTCCAAAAATTCCTCTATATTTATCGTTTGCTCCACAAAATACACACTAAAGCTTCTACGATAAACTTGTACGTGCAAAATTCGCACGTATAAAATAAAACAAGTAAAATATCGAGTCGCTGTCACGGAACGATACGCGCGTTTTACAAGTACATAAATGCCAATATTATATACCAGCTGATGCAGTAAATAAAGTATACGGTCAGGCTGTTTAAAGAGTATGAATACGTATTACTTATTATTTATTTTAGTAAAGAAGAAGGTTTTTTAGGAAAATCGATAATTTTCCATTATTAAAACAACAGTCTTTATTGACTGATTTGTTTGTTAAAAAACCGATCTTATGTGAATCCCAAAGTAAAGGTCGTGACTGTTACTTCTTAAACAGCACAACCGGTTTAGATGAAATATGGTGTGGGGATAGTTTGAGACCTGGGAAAGGACATAGGATAGTTAGATATAGGTAGATAGGCGATAAACGAATTCTTCGCAGACGGAGTCAAGTCAACAGCTAGTTTCGACACATAAGATTTTCATTCCTTCACAAAAACGCCTTTCATCAAGGGTAAACTTGAATATAAAACAAATTTACCTTTGAAGGGCTCTCTTTCAGCTTTGAGCTATCGAATTGTTTGTTGGAGCGGAGCATCACAAAGCCAGGTCCCCGGAGACTGCAGCGGCCTTTTGGAAAATTAACGTGTCTGCGCAAACCTCCGATGTTTGCTGTGCACACGGGAGCATAACTATTATAGGCTGTGTCAGCCTGGTAACGTGTATTAAGTAAGTTTTTAAAACAGCCCTGAAAAACTTTATGACTCTAAGCCCAGTGGTTGTGATTTTGAGATTATATACCTAATGCCGTGGACATAAGTAGCCTATGTTGTATTCTAGATATCGTTATCTATGAATCTAATTGTGTCTATAAGTTTCATCCAATTCCGCCCACGTCTTTTTATGGTGTAGGAGTAACAATACACACACACATATATACATAATATACTCTCAACCTTTGCATTTATAATACATATTACTAGGATTTAGGTGGTGGTGATAAAGTCAAATAGTAATAAAAAAAGTTTTTGCTCATTTTAATAATTAAAAGACAAGTAAACATCTACATTTTTTGTTTAATTGACAAAAAAAATGGGTAAGTAGGTACGATGTTTTTAAGACACTGTAGTTGCTGGCTTTAACATAACATTACAATTTAGCAGTAAGTCCAAATGACATCAGTGAGAGGGTAGAACCAATTTTCATTAATTTATTAAAAATCATCATCATCATCATCAGCCTTAAGACGCCTACTGCTGAACAAAGGCCTCCCCCATAGACCGCCGCAATGAACGACAACTCGCCACTTGCATCCACCGGTTTCCACCTGCTAGGATAGGAGGCCTGCCAACGCCTCGTCTTCTGGTTCGTGGTCGCCACTCGAGAACTTTTCTCCCCCAACGGTTATCTGTTCTTCGACCGATGTGGCCCGCCCATTGCCACTTCAACTTGCATATTTTTCCAGCATGTCAGTGACTTTAGTTCTTCGACGAATTTCCGTATTCCGGATTCTATCGCGCAAAGAAATTCCAAGCAGAGCTCTAGTTATTAAAAATATGAAACCAAATTTTCATTGAGTTTAACGTAAAAGTAACGATAATTGACAATTTTGAACATGAAACTACCGTGAGACTCACTCATATTAAATATAATGACCCGGATAACTCACGTCTTAAATCGAGTTTAGCTCGACATGTTTCGGGCTAATCCGTAGCCCTTCGTCTTCGGAGCAACGCGAGTGAGCGGCGGCACGCAGTGCGCGTGTTGCAGCAGCCGCTGAGTCGCGTTGCTCCGAAGACGAAGGGCTACGGATTAGCCCGAAACATGTCGAGCTAAACTCGATTTAAGACGTGAGTTATCCGGGTCATTATATTTAATATGATAATTGACAAAATTATAAAAAAGAAAAAAGTAAAAAAAAGTAGTATTTTCAAACTAAATTAAATCTAATAATCCCCTGTGCTATTGTGCCCAAATCAAAACGTCGCACCGTTTGTTCGTTGAATCCTAACGATGTGAATTCGTTGTTCGCAAGCATACGAGTCAAATATAAATATAAAGAAAACAAGGAGTATTTAAAAACATTTATTCGTAAAATTTTACAAGATTAAAACATTTTTTTAATTATATTTACTTGTTCAGCTCTGATCAAAGGCTACATAGCTCCTCTAATAAAAATATATCTACTGAAAAGAAAATATGTAGAGCTGAAGTTAAACTTTTTTATACCCTTACATAGATGTTCTGTTTCAATAAACAGAACATTGTTTGAATAAATCTTTTATTTCAAAGCAGAAAAACGATAAATTATAATTTAAAAACGGCTTTACAGGTATTACACACATAATTATTCTGATATTTTTCAATATTTCATAAACCTATTTTGCTTATAACCACCCAATCGTGGTATTCATAACATATTTCCATCATATCATACCTCGCGTATCTTATCAGGACAGTGACAAACGTGTCTTATTAAGATAAGATAAGGTAGGATAAGATAATTTATTACAACAATAGATACAATGATTTACAAAATTCTATGTAACACTTTTGTTTGCACTAGGGTTAAAAAAGTATAAAATAAAACATTAAATTTAAAAAATCCCGACTGCCTTAGAAACTAAAAGGAAGAAAATAAGTCTAGTGGTCTAGAACTCAGTCAAGTAGCTAATTTGAAGTTCAACAGTCGAGACCCATTCAAATTGTGACCAGCTCAAAAATTCTCGACCCCCACTGTTCCCCCCGACTGTTGAACATTGAATTAGCTACTTTACAGAGTTCTAGACTGCTAAACTTATTTTCTTCCTTCTAGTTTTTTGGGCAGTCGGGTTTTTGATTTTTAAAATTGAATGTTTTATTTTATTTATTGACGATTTACTTCTCTGTGTTTCAGTAGTTTTAAATTATTATAATAATTTAGTTATTTCAAGTAATAAAACTCATAGCAATCAATTAGGTAGCTAAACATATAGACTAAACGCTATAGACTTTTATTTTCTTTAAAAACGAATTAATGTTTATAAACGGTCTTTAAAGAAAATAAAAGTCTATAGCGAATAATTATTGGAGAAGACACATTAACTTATATATTAAGAAGTGTTCTATCAGACCGCATTTTTAATTTTCATTACATTTTTATGGAATAATCGAGAAAAACTAATAAAAATGCAACGTTGCCAGCTCAGGTATAAACGCTCTTAAAGAGAAAGTAAATATAAACAATATTAATGTAATTCGTCTGAAGTTAAGGATTTAAAATAAAAAAAATAGTACCTATTGCTTAAACGCTCTTGTTGGCGAAGCGAAAGTTCTAAATATCTGAACATGGTCCCTTAGGGTGCGCTTCTATTGAAGCAGAGCGGAGACATAGAATCCACTAATCGAATTATAAGGGGAGCGGGGCAGTAGGTATCTGAATTCAAACTATTGTGTTTCATTGAATACTGGGGCTGCCAGTGTAAATTTTTGCCATTATGTAACATTTTTGTAATTATAATCCTTTTTTTTACTATTGATTTTAGTTTTCAGTGTATTATTAATAGTGTAGCGTTATTCAGCAAGAATATCAAACGGAAAAAATCAGAAATACCTACACTTACCGTACTGCTTACCTATTTCTTATTAACTATTTCAGATAATCACACATATACATTGCTGGCAGCTCTTGAATTGACATTAGCTAATAAAGTGGTCGGCAAATCCAATCCTAATGTCCATTGAAACTATTGAAACACATAGTAATGTATAATCAATCATTCGATCGATTCTTCATGATATGTAGAATTTATTACAATGTCCCCAAGCACCCTAAATTAGTCCAAAGTCATGTTTACATCTTAATTGCTCATTCTGCCCGCTTCGATACTGTTTCTATACGGCCAGCAATAGCGGTGTTAAGCTCTTTAATCTATGGTTAAGTAGGAGGAGTTAGGAGACCCTGTTGTGACAAGGGTGAAAGTTTGTATAATCCTGACTCCCTGACTCGCGAAGTTAAGAACAGTCTCCAATGAACCGTGTGAACTTTGTAAATTACGCATGGGTAAGAGGCAAGAAGTGCGGATTAGTTG
This sequence comes from Choristoneura fumiferana, assembly GCF_025370935.1. Lineage (NCBI taxonomy): Eukaryota > Metazoa > Arthropoda > Insecta > Lepidoptera > Tortricidae > Choristoneura > Choristoneura fumiferana. The sequence goes on along the minus strand of NC_133489.1, from coordinate 19,372,213 downwards.
AGTAAATCGGGCATGGTTTCCGTCATTTTATTATATGCCTTTTTTTATTTTGAGAGAGAGGAAAACGAGCTTGCGGGTCGGGTTTTTTAAAAGTTAGACATATTGAGAAACGCCGGTTTCTCAATATGTCTAACTAATATTGGGAATCTGACATAAAGCGTCCAAAAGTGTGGGTCATCTGATGGGAAATGATCACCACCGCCTATGAGTACCAATGACTGAAGGAGAGTCATTGGTCTGTTGGCGGCTTTTAAAGAACTTCTGACAATCGTCGCTGCCCCGATTTCTGATAAAAATATGATAATAAAAATTATATACTCAGCGGCACAAAATTTGGCCCACTTTACCACAGAATAACTAATAGTACTATTCCGACTGACTCTACGTACAAAATGACCTGTACTTCATACCGTTTTTTTACCGCTCTCTCTTTACCGTAAAGTTCGCGGTAAATTTTAAATCATAATTTCGCACCTAACTCTCGAAAACTCAAAGGGGCAAGTCCGGATTTGAACCCAAGATCCTCTGCTACAGAGGCCGTAGGTCATTGTGTAGGTTTGCTACAACACCTCTACCGACTTGCTTCTATCAACGTTTTGTTTTGTTTGAAATTTTTCAGTGGGGTTCAAGAAATTTGCCAATATTGTCCAAAGTAAACCCCTAACATTTGCTACGTTTAAATGAAAGACGCACTATGCTGAGCTGAGACCGCTTCGCGATTTCTCAATTACCTTCTTATGATTATTATTTATTATATACTTGTTTATTTTGTGTTGTATGTAATTTGCGAAGTGCGAATAAACGTTTCTATTCTATTCTATTCTATTTAAACAAAATTTCTGTGTACGACTCCGATATTCCACAGATCGTTTACGTTGAAACAGGATACAGTTTTATAAAAGCTCCGATTTGTAAAACTAAGTTTGGATTCGATTTCTGCAGATATATTTTCTATAAGTCGATATCTAACGTGCCTACACGAGGCGGTACGTGGATAGAATCCCACCCGCCAGACGGCGATGAAATTGTCAATTTAATGCTTAAATTTTATACGATTTGTTCAGCCTATTTCTATATATTTTACAGTGAACTAGTGGCTGCCCGTGACTTTGTCTGCATCTTTATTTTTAACCCCCGATGTAGCTCTTAAAAGGATGGACCGATTTATTTATTTATTTTTTAATGTAAAAGCGTATTTTCTTGCGGGTAGAAAATTATTTTCATGGTTTTTTGTAGCCGGTTAAATTTTTTGTCATAATGTTTTTTTATTTTTCCAAGTTAGGTTAAATACTGAGATATAAAGTACACTTTTCTAAAATTAAAATAATTGTTAAAATTCGTCATGTTCACTGTACTAACAGTACTGAAATTGTACTGTACTGACAGTAGAAATTATACCTTCTTTTACTTTACTCGTCCACGAATTGCTGTTCCCCGGCCTCAGCTGTAATGTACTATTTTTCATTCCTCCCCATATATTTTTATCGCAGACGCCATATTGAAATATTATATACCTTATGTCACTCCGCCAGTATGATGAATCCAATGATCATATACTATGTTAAAATCCGTCCAGCCGTTTAGGCTGCAGCGAGGACCAAGGAAATGGGCATAACATACCCACGTACATACATACATACATACATTTATCAAAAGTGTTTTTCAATAAAAAGACACGTCAAGATCGCTTTCATTCTTTCTAGTGTTAAATAAACGAAGTATTGGTATTTACGACACTCACGAGATGTTGAACTCGAGTTACGTAACGAGTTAACTGGATGAAACAGAGAGATTTTTCAAAGTTTTTACCAATCTATTCCCTCACATTCGCACTAATAGTATAAAAAAATGGAGTAGACAAGCAAATGATATTTTTATTAAATATAATGACCCGGATAACTCACGTCTTAAATCGAGTTTAGCTCGACATGTTTCGGGCTAATCCGTAGCCCTTCGTCTTCGGAGCAACGCGACTCAGCGGCTGCTGCAACACGCGCACACAGAACGCGCACAGACAACACCCGGTTTAGCACCTATCCCACTAATATTATAAAGCTTGTAGGTAAGTCTGTTTGCTTGTTTATTTGTTTGTTACTTCATCACGTCTAAACTGAAATTCGGTATACAGATAGTTTGAAGCCCGGAGAAGGACAAAGAGTGGGTTTCGTCCCGGAAAATTGCATAGTTCCCGCGAGATGGCGTTAAATGAATTCTACGCGGACAGAGTCGCGGGTAACGGCTAGTAATAAATATATGTTATATCCCCAATGCATTTCGGTAGAATTTGGGGACAAACGTAATTTTGTACATATTATACAACCCCATTCCACTTTTAACCCCAAAACAGCTTTCAATTTTCGTCGTGCAGATTGGGGACCAAATCGCGATACACTTCCGCAAATTTGGTTCCCTTTTGCGTGTTTGTACCGTAAAACGAAAATGAATGAAGGCACACGGCACAACGCGGTGTTATTTGGCCGGGCAAGGTTCGGCCACTCCGCCGGCGGCGGTAGGGTAAGCATTTGAGCCCCAACATTCGTTTGTACCTTTTTTTAACCCTTTATAGTACTTTTATTCAATTGAGGACACATTTGATGGGATCGCATCCTGAATAATATTTGCGTGTTAGCCAGATTGGATTGTATTATGTAATTTGGCTTTGTTTTGTCGTCACTGTCATTTTTCTTAAATATTCAGTACCTGGGTGATCCAGCTTTGCTCGGGTTAAAACTCGATTTTCCGAAAACCCCTACGTACCAGATTTCATCGAAATCGTTAGAGCCGTTTTCGAGATCCCCGACATATATAAGTACAATAAAACCAAATACATAGAACAAAAACAAATAGAGAAGGGTATCCGACCCCTTGTCTCTGTTTGTTTTTGTGTAGAAATTAATTTCATAGATCAAACGCATGTATACATATTAATAAATAATCCGCAAATTAATTAAAACAATTTCAAGTGAACATGTTGCAGCAGAAAACTTGAGGAAATAGCGCTTGAATTTGAAAGGCGGGAAATATTAATTAATAAGCCCGTTTACAAGCGCCGGAAAACCGCAAGATGCCAGCGGAAGGTAGCTCGTAAATATTGCCCATGTTTATTCGACTGTTTACAATGTTAACAAAAAGAGTTTGTAAAGTAATTAACCAACTCCATCCATCAACTGAACTAAACTAATAAAAACAGCAACTAAAACTAATTATAAATGTTTGTGCTCCGGGACAGGTGGGTGCTTCCTTACGCACACAGCTACACCACAATTACTTTAATTAATTATGGCCAAGTTTCACAATACCGAAAGCATAAATTTAAACTCGAAGACAACCGATCAAAAGCGAGTACTCATTAGTTAAATTGAAACGCGATCGCCTTCATAACGAACTCAATTGACCTCGCGTTTCAAGATTTGACAAATATAACTTCCTCTTTCTTTGTTTAATAAAGCTTCATAAACAGCGTATTATTTTATGATCTTTACTGCAATACCTATTTGTTGTATAAATTAAATTTACATTTTGAAATACTTTCAAACGTCATTCGCAGTTTGTAACAAAAGAAGGGAAAGAGTTCCGTTGTCTGTGTTCAGAGACATTTCTTTGCAAAGAACTACGACTTCATTGTAGTCAAGAGAAAGAATAGACTGACAAAGTTGTGCTAGTTTTATAAAAACAACTTTTTTTTTCAGTGCATAATTTCAACGCATTATGCAGCCACGAAAAATTGTTAAAAATATTTTACTAAAGAACATTTAGGTAGAGAAAATTATCATTGTTGATGACTATGATGTGTTGCGTTAACTTCTAGAAACCTTCAATAGAAAATTTAAAGTGTAATTAAACAAGGTTTTTTGGAACCTAAAACAGTCGACGACAAAGGTAAAAACCTCTCAAAATATATGTTTAGGTAGAAAGGTAATCAATTGGAAGCGACGTATAACTTAAGTGTCAAATGAAAGCAATAGGCCCTCCGGCTAAGTTACACAATAAGGGTCGGATTCCGGCCCAACTTGTTTGAACAAAACTTCGAGGTGTTGCGTGCGGTTTTTCGGTTTTATCGCGGAACTTTTGAACTTTCCTCGAGTACTTATCTCATCATTATAAAGTTTGAAACAAACTCAAACACTCATAAATGGGTTTTTGATCGCGATACTGTCCTTAATGCTAGGTCTTCCAATAACTAGGTCTTTAGCCAGCCTTAGTAGTCATTGTAGTCATTGGCGTATGTAGGGTTATTTGGGGGGGAGGGGGTCTGGATTTTTCGGACCAACCCCCCCCCTCTATATACGCCTATGTCCGGCCAGCGGCCTGATACTTCTCGGCCTATTATTTGTAACACACACAACGTCAATATTTCATGTCATTTTTGAGAAAAAACTTTTTCCACTACGTCTATACCCTTTTCTTGCTATTAAAGCACACACGTTCATTAAACTAAACCTTCGGAATAGTAGAAATACATAAATTCAGTAACGTTCAGTTGTTATGAAAACAAACTAACTGCTGACTTATTGAACTAACAATATTTTCGAAGCTCGTTGCCTTGACTTTACCTTGAAATGAAACCAATTCATAAAATACACTGTTTAAATTGTATGGGGGTCGAACAATAAAATAGTAGGAACGTGAGGATAATTATGTAGACACAGAGTGGTGATTTGTCAAATTAGCTCGTGCGTGCATATGTGCTTCAGGAATTTTAAGCGCCATTCTGTACACTTCTATAATACTCAAAGTACCTGTTAGTCAAATTTTAAATACCTATCTACCTATACCTATACATATGTGTACACATAACCATGATATTTTAAGTTTTTCAATTAGCTTGGTTCCTTACCTACTCCAAAAAGATAAAACGGAACCTTTATAGGATCACTTTGTTGTCCAGCTATCTGTCTGTCCGTTTATCAAGACTATTTTTTCTCAGGAACTCGTCGAGGTATCAAGTCGAAATTAACGTCAAATATTCAGTTCTGCTACCAACATAATCAAAAGATACAGTAATCAAGAAAGAGGTTTCCACCGAAAAACCTATAGGGTATGGTGAAATTTTATATGAAGACTAGAGTTTACCCGCGGCTTCGCACGCGTAAACTATTCGATCTGCTAGTTGCAATTGAAATTCCGGGATATTTCAAAATTCCCTTGGCAAATCCCAAAATTTATATCGTAATCTTCATTGAGGTGTTGTGTTAAGAACAACTATCCCGTGGGAATATTGGAATAAAAGTAGCCTATGTGTTATTTCAGACATCCAGCTATCTACATACCAAATTTCATGACTAAGCCTAGCGTAATCTGGCAATGAATGGGTAAAGAGCTTTACAGACTGCAATGTAGGATAATGAATAGATTTCTTTTTCCCTGAATCACAACACGGGCATAGATAATAGATCACTCGTTTTTGGCTCGAAATTCGAACTTGTGATTTTATTTTGCTTAATATACAAAATGTACACACCCAATATCATATTTTCTCAAGTTTTTCGCGATTCCCAAGGTCAAAGAATCGAATTGCTTTAAAATTCCAGAGAAACAATGCGTTGTTTGGGAGAAACGTGTCAAAATGGTGTTGTATAGCGCCATCCTGCTCTGTCTCGTTTTTTTCCCGTTCTGGCGGTTCACTTTTATATTATAGATAACCTTATACCGCTTCATTTTTAAGCTGCCGTCGGAGCTCTATACATGTACAATTTCATGTACAGTTCTCTTTACATTCGCTGCATGTTGAAGTCAATTTGACCTCTAGAAATGGGGCAAGTTCATCAGTAGCAAGATCTGACAAAACCGAACAAAACGAAATGAAGCTTGCAAAAAGAAACGTGTGAAAATGTTGTATATTTTATCCTCTTATGTATTATGTACATTGAAGAAGACATACAGAAGCAAAGTGTTTGTATGAATTCAAATTCCCCTTGTTTCTCAGTTAAGCTTCGTCTCGTAGAACCACTTTGCTACGCCGTAGCATTGAATGGGAAATGACAGATCCGCCATTTTTAGTCCGACACCGAGCTCAACAAATGCATAAGATACTTACATAGATATTTAGTTTATACGTTCTGTGTATTTATTCACGTATCTTATTATATAATTAGAATGTAACTGTGTGGTTTATTATTATTAGTTAGGTCTGTTGTTATTATTATAAATAAGAGATAAATAAATTAAAACTACTACTACAATAAAATTGGAACACAAATTTCGACGTAATTTTGATAAAACTATAACTCATCATACTGGGCACAGGGCTCTTAGAATGAGAAGGTTTGATAATGTCAAATCTGAGGACGAATTGCCTAACGCTTGTGAAGCTCACGATCGCAATCAAATGACAGATTTCGCACACAAAAACCAAAAACCTAACAAAACTGTCATTTGATTGCGATCGTGAACATCAGAGACGTTAGGCAATACGGCCTCTGATTATTTTGATCTACCTAACTTGTAATAAAGAATGGGTGGGACCATACGACTGGTAATTTCTAGTAATGAAAATTAACTAATATTAATTAATTACAAACAGTACAGTGGCGGATTTATGTTTTTTAGGAGTGTAGGCCACTTTATATCCGCCGCCATATGTAACTTTCTAAAAAAAAATTCTCGTTGAAATCTGCCGCCCCTAGGCCGCTGCCGCCCCTAGGCCTATTGACAAATCCAGGACTGAAACAGTATGATTGTTTGTTTATGAGTTAATGCACTGAATTTGCCTAGAAATGCCGCTTTAGAAACTATACTTTTTGATGACCACTTAGGAGTCAGCCTGTATACTTTCCACACTTTTAGGGTATAATATAACTTCAAAACACACCTTGGGGCATAACTAAAATACCCAGCTTTTACGATACCGCCAATTACGTAAGGCAGTGGTTAGTTCGTAATTATGGAAGACCACGATATTAAAACACCCGTCCAAGTTCTTACGCCATTGGCACAAGGCAATTTTCGTTTAATGCGACGGGCTTAATTGCGTGGTTTTTCTATAGGTGTTTTTGTTTTTCGCAGAAGCTTCTTGCTGACAAAAATAAACTTGTTTTTTTCTAATTAACACTTTTTATGGTTACGTTGCGGAAAATTGTTTGGATACGAGTTTATATAGAATAGAAGCTGAAAATAAAATTTCGGCAACATCCTCATTCAATAAATACCTATCTTACAGACTAAGGGGCTGTTTCACCAACCATTGATTAATTTTATATGACTGAGAAATGTGATGTCTTCTCAGTCTGTTCGAACAAAACAAACAGAGATGGCATCATATTTATGCGTCAAATTAATTTAATCTATGGATGTTGAAACAGGGGGTAAATATAAATATAAATTACTTACCTATTTAATAAATTACACTACAGTATAGAAGTACAGTATGGTTTTGTGGTAGACAAGTCGTACTTTATTAAAATACCTAGGTTCGTCCTTCGTTTCTTTTGTAAAGTAAGTTTTTGAAAAAATATAATTTTAATAGAATTTTTTTGACTGACTGTGGGTACATTTTGTTCACTGTACTTGCATTGCTATCCAAACAACATATCTGTACTAAGTTTGAAGTCGATACCGTAAACAAACAGTTGAAGAGTTCCCTCCTATGGAGACGATCTCTGCAAAATCTGCAATCTCCAGACTTACATTTTAGTTTAAGTTTCAACTCAATCGTAAACCAGAAATGATCGAAAAATGGTTCGCTACTTTTGGAACTATAGCGCACACACTTATTTACATATCAACGTTACACGTTAAACAAATGCTTGTAAAAAATCTCAATGTACTCGTATAAACTAATTGCTGTGAAAGAGTGTTCATGTTTACTCTACAGTTGTAGTTATTTGTTTATTTACTACTAACCTTTAATCGCATTTATTTTAGAAATATTTCATATGATTTAACCGTGGAAGCAGTAGTCATTGTAACTAAGAGTAACATGCAAGCAAAGTTAAAACAGTTCTCGTTTCGGTATTAATTCTGATGAAAAAGTTATAATATTTCAGATTAACCTTCCTTCAAATTTTAGGAAATTAACTAAATTCGTAAACGATTACGAACTGTGTAATTGTTTTGTTCCCAACTCATCCGTCGTAACAATGTTATTTTGTTTACCAATTACTACAATAATAACAAAAGCCTTTCTCTTACGCCCTGTTACAGAATTTCCACCAACGATATAACGATCAAAAACAGTTGCTAGTCGTATTTTGCATAAGGCTGGTTTCAGATGTTTTTTCAGCACGTATAAATAAAACATTAAATAAAAAAAACCCGACTGCCAAAACTAAAAGGAAGAAAATAATCCTAGTGGTCTAGAACTCTGTTAAGTAGCTAATTTAAAGTTCAACAGTCGGGACCCATTACTAAGAGTTTTTGAGCGTCACGATTTAAATGGGTCCCGACTGTTGAACTTCAAATTAGTTACTTAACAGAGTTCTAGACCACTAGGATTATTTTCTTCCTTTTAGTTTTAGCAGTCGGGTTTTTTTTTTTTTTTTTAATTTAATGTTTTATTTTACACTTTTTTGATATTTATGTGAAAACGGTAGATTTAAAGTATTATGACTCATATATATTTAGAATCGGCTAATTTTTAGCTTTCATTTGGTACCCATATTGTTACAATACAAAATATTTTTTTCATCCCTCCGCCATATTTTTTTTCGCAGACGCCATATTGAAATATTATATAGCCGATGTCACTCCGACAGTTATGAAGAATCCAATGATACCTCATATGTTAAAATCCGTTTAGCCGTTTAGGCTGCAGCGAGGACCAAAGAAATGGACATACATACCCACATACATACATACATACATACGCTCGAAAAACATAACCCTCCTTCGGGCAGTCGGGTAATAAAAAGTGGGTATTTCTGCTCGTTAACGTAACTTTGACAGACTTTAGCTAACTTAACAGTCGAGGAAACTGAAAAACGAACCAGGATTGCAATTTTACACTTTAAATTTCACAGTGATTTTTTTGGCAGTGGAATTTGCAGCGGAAATATTCTACTCTTGTGCGTGATTTGGTTTTTTCGACACGCTACCATACTGAGATACATCTAATTTCTACTGAAACTCGAATTGCAACGACGCTAAGCTTTTTTTTGACACTATGAAATAATGTAATGACAAGCATGACAGTGGCTGATAACATGCGAGAAAATGGTTGGGACAAGCTGATAGTCAACGAATGTACTTAAGGATTTTACTTTAATCCATTCCAACACAACGTCAAATTTTGCTAAAAGTTTTTTTTTTCTAAAAATTAGCCCATTCACCAATAGCATGTATCATACTAACCGTTAGTTTGATTTGATACAATGCGCTTAATAATAATAATAATAATAATCCATTTATTTCAAACACAATATCCATAGATGGCTAGTAATATTAAATCTTACAACTATGTTAGTAGATATGTATATATGTATCTATGTATGTCTTAAACTAAGATGGTTTAAGATGGTACATATTAGTGACTAACGTGCGAAAACAAACTAAAATATGCTCCAAAAAAGCGTTAATCTGAAACAGCCCTAAACGAGCCTCCCACGAAAACTTTCCTTTAATTCCCGCTCATTTTTCCCGACAGATTGTGTAATATCATTTGATGGCCAACTTTAATTGAAACGCTACCAGTGGGTGGTCTAACTATGGAATAATTTACGAAGTTAATTACAAAGCTCGGTTGACCGTTAATAGACTCGGTTTAAAATTCAGGGCGCCACTTCGCATATTCAAGCGTTTGGCGTGAAATTCAAAGGAGGTTTTTTGGTTTTAGGGTTTCCTTCGATGTATTCATGGGAGAAAAATATTTCAGTGATATAGTAACTCATTTTTCGATCAATAGACAGTTATGTCCTTGTACTACGGAAGGTACGATTATAACGACTCCTGTTTATGTTCCCTGAATATTTGTAATATCAATACTCATTAAATACTAACCTTCATATGGTTTCATTGACAGATTTGAGACTTATCTAGCCACTTTTAATATAGGTTTAAAGATAATGTATTGTCAAAAAGAATTTTACAATTGCGAGCGCGAAACATGCGGCAGCCGCGATACTAAAATGAAAACAACAATTAGGGTAGAAATTAAATACTTACACCAAGAATCACAAAAGCTAAGTTCCAACATTATTTGTTGCGAAGTGAATGCAATTGACAAACCACGATACCAAAACACACATATTGTAATCATTACGGGTGGTTTTAAAAAAAATCAGAGCTAAACCCGACGCTGAATTAACTAGGTATCCGGGATAAGTATATATATATTATTTCGGGGATCACGGATTAATTTTATTATTTAGGGGTTTTCGGGGATGAAAAATCGATGTAGCTTGGTCTATCTCTAGGAAAACGCTTGTTATCGAGTTTTAGCCTGAGCGAAGCTCGGTCGCCCAGGTACGGATTAAGTAAATGGCCATAACACTTTTAAGTAAATGATTTCCGTGAGCCTCGTGATATTTCGACTCATCATGATCATGAGTTGAGTGACGGCGTGTCTACCCGTCACCATGATGCATGCAACTGCGCCGAAATATCATAGTCACAGTCTGTATCCCGTACATAACAGTATATTTAACTGAACATAGTAACTATGTAAGCACTTTGATAACTCTTTTATTTGATATATCTACAATCTACATATATGTAGCCGTCGACGCATTATTTCTTATTTCGCCCTAATGCATCGTAACAGCGAAGATAAAATAAAGGTGTAACGCCACACGTGAATAATAGAGGACCGCGGCGGGGAGTTTGCTTTCTGCCGCAAGTCATTGACTTTTGTGTGATACGAGTACAACTTTATTTTGTGGCTTTTTGCTTCGCAAAGTCCCGCGACTTGCATTTTATAACCTTTTATTTCGTTACATATCATCTGGCAAAGTATAAACCCGCTTAACAGTAATGGGTAATTCCACGTATGTGACAAATTTAGCCAATGTCCAGTTTTTACTCCGAATTAATTGAAAGCCATCCCCTGCAAAACTAAACGTAATGCGTATTTGCGTAATGTAAAAAATAAGAAAATTTGCACTATCCCCAAAAGTATGACATGTCAATTTTAACTCATAAATTCATTTACGACTTCGTAAAATTTGTGCCGTAAAAATTGGAATTTCTATTACAACAGACGCTAAGCTGTCCCTAAGCAAAGAATATTGTTTATGTATGAATCTCTTTGCTTAAATTTGCTTCATTGGCTTATTTATTAATCTCCCAATACTAGTCTACCTGGTCATGATCAGAATAAATTACTTTGGGACAACTCTTACAGCTGAAAGTCGTTTAATTCGTGGAAGAAAGGCGCATAATTTCTGACTTTTGGAAGGGTAAGTAAATACAACTACATCTTTTTCCCTCGATTGCTACTAGATTTAGCTCCAACATGAAAAAATAGACTTTAGCGTTATGCGAATAATCCCTAAATTAAAAACTTCTTTTGCTAATATTTTTTGTCGAAAAAAAGGTGAATTACCTGCGTACAGCGCCACGTGTGAATAATAGGGGTGAGCGGAAGTTACTTTGCCCTTTGACTTTAGTGCGAGTCACTTTTTGTACTTTTTATTTTAAGAAAAATCCCTCCGCTACTTACATTTACTATTTCAGGTATTAGGATTATTTCCTTTCATCTACACCTACAACATTATTTATGATATAAATTAACACGTAGAGTTTTGTTGCTAAAGAGTTAGAATGAAGTAGAGGTAGAGTGTAGTCTACGATTGGAGGAGGCCTATGTCCAGCAGTAGACGTCTTTCGACTGACATGATACATATATATTCTACCATGTACTCGTAGTAACATGGTAAACGGTTGTGTTACTCTGAGGATGAACTCTGGTTGATTTCAAAACGCGTCAGTGTTGTGTAGCGGTGGTGATAGTTGGGTTCGTGTGTGTGTTGTTATAGCGTGGAGGTGGAGGAACAGAACGAACACACATTTCTTACATAAACGTAGCTATCATATGGTCGTAGATGAGCAAAGTAATAATTTTAGTTCATTTGATATTAAAATGATTTTGACATACAAGGTAGAGCGTGCTTGAAAGATATTCTACAGGCATGCCTAAGCTCTCCAGTGGGTCACAGACGTCGACAACTTGCTACGTTTCAAACTTAAATACGCCAAGTGAACTTACAACTTTGGACTTTTAGCTTTTACTCTCCTTTAAAGGTGAGTGGAACTGAGACTGAGACTTTTTTTTTTGTTTGGCAAAGTTATAACATATTTACAATATTAAAATTAACGCGGGGATATTTGTACAAACATAACCTTTTTTTGGACAATAGAAAGACAAAATAGATGAAGTAATAAATATCCCTATCCCAAGAAAGCGGTTAGAAGGGATGCTTGGATCAAGAAAACTTCGCTAAGGTGAATGTTCAAATGTAATTACAGGTTTGCTTCTATTAAGTCATTTATTTGTGTATTTTTTTTTACTTTAGTAAATTATGCACAACAGCGAAGTACAAAGTGAATGAAATGACTAAATATTGCGAACTGCGAAAATATTCGTAGCAGTTAGAAAAAAAAATCAATATCAATTGAAACTTATTTGTAAATAAAGCTCAGACTTATTTTCAATTGATTTTAATGAAAGTAACTCACGAGTAATTCTATCAACATTCAAATACGCCCTCAATTTTCCGGGTCAAAGTTTACTCTCGCCGCATAGCTATAGTCGCTACAGTCTATAGAATCACTCGGCCTTTATGAATATCCCTGAATTTCATCGCACATCTCGCCGCCTTCCATAATCCTACTTTTGAATGAAGCTATTCGAAGATACAATACAGTCATGATAATCTCAGTTAAAGATTTAGAAGTAAGATTTTTTTTATCGTGTGTGCAATGAAATAACATGCCAATATTGTTATGTCATGTATAGAACTTCATTGTATTTTTGATAAGTTCATGATATATAGTTTAGTTTACCATTGCAATACGCTGAATATAGCCCTTTTTGCTTCTTTCCACACAATTCTTCCTAATTAATACCTACATAAGATTATTTAAGGTTGTCTTATTTTTTTTTTAGTTGTTGACTTTTCTTGTTATGCCGAATACTGGCAAATTTTATTCTTTATTTCTTTCTATATAAGGTAGAAGGCGGACTGTTTTCTACAACTCAACGACTTATTAACCCTAATTTGCGTGATTGGCGCAAGCATTATGCTCCTGGAGGAAACCTAGCAGACCCTTCACGTTGCCGACGACTTCCTGGAGTGACCCCGGTGACCCGAGTTGTAGTGCCCTTTTGGTATTATATTTGGTAACTATATAAATTAATGGAAAAGTTTACAAAAATTGACAAATTACGAAAATCGCATTTTCAGATATTAGAATTAGTTGCATAATGTAATTGATAATCTTTTGTTTTTATGAAAAAAATAGAACAAGAGCTTAGACTAGCCAACTGCGTAAAACTCCATGGAGCGCAATCTGTTTTTAAATGATGGAGCTCAAACTTAAACTGTTAAAATCGTTTTAATGATTGCTTCCTGTAACTTTTAACGGCGCAACTTGGTATCACTACCTACTACTTATTGAACTTCTAAAGAATTCTATGACTTGGTTGCTTTTAGGATCAAAGTCAAAGTCAAGTCAAAATTTCTTTATTCAATATTATATTACGGAGTAAAGGTATGTTTCTAGGAATTATCTATTTTGAAAAAAAAATACTTTCTTGCTCGATTCTTCTCAAAAAAGTTTTTTCTGAACCGATGGTAAATTTTTTGACCTTCTTACGAGATTTTTATTAGCCTAAATTCACCTTTGACTTTAAAAAATTAATTATGTCAAAATAAGGGTAGGTACACCTTACATTTTACGTTAACTTATTAAAAATTACTTCAGATCTAAGCTAGGCTTAGAGTTAAATTTTTCTTTCTTACTATTTTCTTTTTTCATCTATTTATTTACGTAGTACGCCATCATAAACTATGCAGGTAAACCATCTCACAAAATAAATATTTATTTATTTATTGTCAAGTCGTGTTATATATGTATGTTTTCACGTGTGATAGCATTGTTTTACGTATTGTGTGTATATGTACAGCACTATGTTTTTTATATATTTGTTGCAATTGTACGGAGTACATACCTATTACGATGACCGTAAGTAACCGGACAGTCCTTTTAAGTCATCATGAGCTATTTTGACTTTACATTTCTCTACACAACGTGAGGAAAAGTAAGGAAAAGACGTATTAACACATGTGAAATGTTAAACAACAAACACGTCGGTGAACTCGACGGTACCTATTTATAACACAAGACGCGAGCCTCAGACTTTGTTACAAATAGCGCGTCTTAACACGCCTACGACATCTCATTTTCAATAACATCATACACCATAGGGACGTCAAAATTGTTTATAGCCTCATATTACATACATTGTTTATTGTAACGAAACAATTTTGCGTAACTGTTGTATTTTTAAGATGAGGCATTCATTTTTGCCAATTTTCCTTTCGGTATTTTAAGCAAGGTAGCTAAAGTATGCGAAGTTATACCTATTTAATTTTTCATCATTATATTCTAGAAATTGACGTAGAAAAATGTTTTTAAATTTTGTTTTGTTTCAAAATATATTTTTATGGAGCCTTCACATAGGCTTTACCGCTAGCCAAACGTTTTTAGGGTTCCGTAGCCAAAATGGCAAAAACGGAACCCTTATAGTTTCGCTTTGTCTGTCTGTCTGTCCGTCCGCGGCTTTGCTCAGGGACTATCAATGTTAGAAAGTTGTAATTTTGCACGAATATATATGTAAAGTATGCCGACAAAATGGTAAGTATAATAAAAAATTCAAACAAAAATTTTTTAGAGTACCTCCAATAGACGTAAAATGGGGGTGATTTTTTTTTCTCATCCAACCTTGTAGTATGGGGTATCGTTGGATAGGTCTTTTAAAACCATTAAGGGATTGCTAAACGATTTTTCGATTCAGTAATTTGTTTGCAAAATATTCAACTTTAAAGTGCAAATTTTCATTAAAATCGAGCGTACCCCCCTCTAAAATCTAAACCAGTGGGTGGAAAAATTTGAAAAAAATCAGGATGGTAAAAGGTATATTAATCTCACAAGGAAAACTATAACGGTTAAGTTTTCTTGAGAATTATTAGTAGTTTAAGAGTAAATAGCAGCCTAAGGTATAAAACAAACCTAGGAATATTCCGTACAAAATACGAAATCCTTGGAAAATATTACTTATTTTTTTCGTAATGGCTACGGAACCCTATTTCGGAGATGTCCGACACGCTCTTGGCTGGTTTGTTTTATTGTGCTATAGGTACATTTTCCAAAGCTATAAATATTCCGATACGTCAATAACGGTAGTAATGTAGTATCTAGCCAACTCACTTAGTTATACTTTTGGACCCTATTCCGCGTACGACTTTATATTTATTGATACTGGGCGGAGCTAGCATCAAAATATTTTTATCAATTTATTTGCAAGTCGAATTTTCTTCATTTCGAGTGATCGAATTTATTTGCAATTTGGCACGGATATTTAGATGGAATAACAATGCAATGCAAAATATCTGAATCATGAAAGAAACATGTACCTACTTAAATGTTACATCAATTTGAAAGTAGGTAGTATAGTAGTAGGTACTATCTTCTCTAACACGGTAAAATAACTGCAGCAAATGATATTTGTTTGCATTTAAAAGAAGCAGCGAGTAAAAATATTCGAATAATAAATGTAAATAAGACCTCAGCGAAAGTCACGCAAAGAACTTCGCGCGTGCCAAATACTCGGCATCCCTGCTTAGCAAAACACGTAATGAAATATGCCGTATATTTAATGGATATTACTTGTCTATACTGAATAACAAGCATTGTTAACGCCGATCGTACACGCGACACTCGCCCTTGCGTCTCTAGTAATAATGACGTGATTAACTTTAACGACGTCTTTAAATCTTAATGTGTCGTACTCCGATGTAAGCTGTTTCCGACGGGAATGAGACCATTCCTATTAATAAGGAGCAATGTTTGTTAATGGATCAATTATGGGATTAGTCTACGAAGATTCGCGACAGAAAATGGCAACGCGTAATTTTGGTTCTATAAAAATGGCTGTAATGATTTGTATAGCATTTACTTTACATATAAACGAAATGCATAGTTTAAATCTGCATACGTGTTCAACCAGTATAAAAATTAAGTTCTGTGTGGGTTTTTTTTTCAGTTTTTTAGATAGTAAGACCGAACGCCTCTGTAAATTTTTTTCATTAAAATTTCGACGCAAAGTGTAGTCACGCCTCTGACGCGGTCCATGTTGAACATCGATAAATGTACATATGGAAACATTTTTCGACTGTACCCAGAAATCCTGGAAAATATTTATCTATCTATTATGTGGATATATTGTACTGCATTGTATTGCTAGTCTTTAGCACGCGTAAATCAACAGGTTGTCAAGGGCAGACCTCTTGAGGGGAGGTTTGACCTTAAAGGAGGCCTAGTAGGTTACTCTTTGAGTAAAACAATAAGACGTTTTAACAATTTTTAATTAAAACCAAAAAACACAAAAAATAACAGGCCTAGTATGAAAAAAAAAAGTAAAAAGTATAACAAGGATCTCAGGTAGTAAGTTCAAGCGATTTTTAATGAGAGGTTGGTTCTGATTATTCGGTCTCCCTGGCCTACACTTCCCTGGAGTCGGAGAGAAGAACCCGGAGCGAAGAGGGCTGGCCACAGCAGGGGGGCCTGGTCCAGCAGAGCGTATGGAGCGTGTGGTATGCATCGTGACAAGGTCTAGCAATGAGGGCTATCGCGTATGAATTCGCCACTAGAGGCGCTAGTGTAGCGTGAGGTCTCCGAAATGTCAAATCTCATAGTTTTTGGGTGAGCTACGCGGGTTTATTTATAATTAGAATAATTTTGTGAATATTTTGCAATATCTGAAATTAATTATGGCAAATATGCGTTCCGGAGCAATGAATGTCTGTGTTTTGAGACAGTTTTGTCTTTCGGAAACCTTTGTCCTCCTTTTTTCCGAACAAAACGGGGACTATGCAACACTGTGGCATGCTCGATATTTTTATGGTACGGTTTTAAGGTGTATTAAATATGATTTTGATCTAAACTTTGTTTTCACGCCCGTAATAACAGACATTGAAAGCCATACTTAAAAACCTCACGCAACAGTGCGCCATCTAGTGAGACAAAAAACGATAGCCCTCATTGAATTGAAATTACTTTATGGATTACATAAGCGTTGCATAAAAAACACGCATGTCTAAATTCATGTTACTAATCCCTGGTTTTAAGTTTTTATGCCTCGTAATATTTTTCAAATAGATATTATTATTATTATCCACCTGTTTCCAAAAGAAACACATGCTTTTCTATTATACATAATTATTTAACGTTTCTTTTAAAAACTATCCGAGGTTATATTTTTTCGTTAAAAATATATCCGGCACATCACTACACTCCAGGCTATAGAGATACAACTACAACACACATCATCAATTAAGACAACGCATTAAGGTGGCGGAAAGCCAACAATACATATTTAATCCCGTCGAACCCTCGCACGTGACCGGCCCAATACCTTATTAATAATTCAACTCGCGTATACAATTCATCAAATAAGGAGTTTCTATGTATTTCAGATATTTATTACTCGTCCCTAAGGTTGATCAGATCTGAGTAGATTGAGTACCTACAATATCGCAGGGGGTCGATGAATGTTCCAGGCAGCTAATAAAATACACCCTGGTGTTTGGTTGCTTGCTTTGTAGTCGATAATATATCGCTTGTTGATAAACTCCCGTTGTTATGGCCGCTATAAGATGGGGTAAGACCTTTGATCTTGTTGAGAAATATTGTGGGCCGTCGACGACGTATGGCCGAGAGATATTTGATGCCTTTGTGTCAAATACTGCTGAGAAAGTATGTCTTTTTGTACAATATTGGCTTGCCGCAACACTATGCTGAGTAGGGCCGGATTTTTCTATTCAATATTCTTTCAAAATGTTTTCCTTCTCAATATATTTTACCCTGCATATTGAATATGTGTAAATAAATAAATGTCTCTCCCTCTCTCTCAATATAATAAGTCAAAAAACAGTAGGTACGCAATTCGCATTTCGCAGCCGTCCATTAAATTAGGTGTAGTACCTACCTGCTTAGTTGCCCTATATTTATCTAAATGTTGTTGTTTGGCCGAAATGTTTCGCATTACTTTCAACTTTTTCTAACTTTCCTATCAATAGATAGGTACCTAGATTGCAGACGTAATTTTTTGCCCTATTTTATTGCATTTACTTACTACGAGCATATGTTGCAGTTTTTAAAAAGTTAGACTTTTGTAAATGTTTTTCGATATTGTTATTTATTCGACTTGCTTACTTCCTTTCAGTTAGGTTTGTCTTTGACTTTCGTAACTCAAAATTACAAAGGAACTCGTTTAAATTTTGTTAATTAAAGGAATTTTAAAGTAAACTTTGGCTGTTAATTAATTTCGTATCGAGCTTGCTAATTTTACTCATATTTTGCTGTGAATACTCGTGCACTTAGATTACATACAAAAATAACTTTTTTTTCTGTATCTACATATAAACATGCTTTTTATCTCTGGAAGGTCCGTAGGTACAACCTTAAATTTTCATATTTACGATTATTTATTTGCGAGCAACCACGCACGACGGCCTATTATTACGCGTAGTTGTCACGCAGGTGACGCGCTTTAACGTTCTTTCGCGAGATTCGAAACGAAAGCATAAAAAATGTGCCATTCTTTATCGTTTTCCGAAATTTCAAACGCCATAATGTATATAATCCCATTATTATCATTTGTCATACATAAATTAATTTAGTAAAGTATATTTATTTTGAAGATATCTTAGTTTCCTTCTTACAGACGTTGTTATGGCAAGTGAAATTATGACAAATGAAATTTTGGGTAACGAAATAGTTCAAAAATTATCAGTATAAAAACCATGGTGTTTTACGACCTAAGAAAGAAGTAGACGACGTTCAACAACTGTCCCACCCGAACAAAACTTTACGCGTTTAACTGTTTAGATTGACGATATTGGAATCGCGAGCTGTCAGCCTTACAGCACTCTTCCATTACCTTTTAAATACCCCTCGGTGCCAATAAAACAGAAATAGCGCGATAATGTCTTTTACTTAAGTGTTCTTCTTTTCACAACTAGATTTGTTTGTTTGCAACAAAATAAATCATTTGGTTTTGTAAGCAGTTGTTCACGACTTTGTCTGCATATAATTTTCTTATGGCTTAAATCCGAGCCGAATTTACATTTCCTGTTTGAATAAGCTTTAAATGGAAGAAATTATGTTTCCTTTCCTTTTTTATTTTAGTTAGGCAATTAGAGAGGCCACCTCGCTCCACAAGCTTTCCCACAATCGATAGCATTCAAATAAATTAGGAGTCGACTTATTATCGCAATTTAAAAAAACAAGACTGATGGACAATGAAGTGATCTTGTAAGGGTTCCGTCATTACCAAATTTGATTTACTTTCTTTTTCTTAGCGTTACTTAATTATTGTCTAGACTTTGACAACACCCATGACAAGTTATAAATAAATCGAATCGTTGGAAGTGGGTAAAAGTTGACTTGCAACATTTGTTTATACGGAGAACTCGTTGAAAACAGTTGTAAGTGTTGTAACTCAATTCAAACTGTAAATGCAGAGTAATTTATCTATTCACAAACAGAAGAGAAAAATGGCGGAGGCTTCGGTGCTGCTGTTTTTTCGTGAATAATTCTCACTGGGAACTATTTATGTTCACTGTTTACGACAGTCATGAATACCAAAGTTCAGTTCCGTGTTGGAGTAGTTTCGGTGTCAGAGCGGTACCTACAGTCAAACGTACACGCAAAAATAATGTAACAAAAAGAAATTAAATATGTTGAAGAACCTGAAAAAGTGATAGGCTATTTCTATGGTGTTTAATTTGGTTCTGTAACTCAGTTACAAGGATCAAATTGTGCTATCAATTATTTGTAACAAACAAAATGTGTCTACTTGCTGTTTGTTTACTGTCATAAAATTAAATTTCTGAACATATAATCTGTCATAATTTTCATTTGTCATTAAGTGTTTTCTTTTTGAAATTATATTTTTTCCAGAATCTTTCTTCAACTAACTTACTTACTGCATTTTATAAAAAAAATAAAATAACATTTCTATTTTTAGATCATAATATTTCAAAAATGTTCATTGATAAAACGAGGATCTAAAAACACTCGTATGTCCCTATTATCTCTTAAAAATCTGTACCATGTCCAGTTTTACTCGTAAAGGATGGAGGATGAACTAAGCTTCTCCCGTAGGTGTCGTAAAGGCTACTAAAAGACCTGACTTCAGAGTGGGCACCAGTGCTCTCTATTGCCAATTACGTCGGACTCTTAACCGTCTTTGTCGTAGACAAAGAGAAACTACCCCACTATTTTCCCAAGACATTCGTCACGACGGTTAGCTAAATCATCGATTTTCGATTAGACAACCATGTGAGTGGTCAAGAGTGTAGCGACTTAAAGGCTGACCAGGAATATAAAAAACCTGACGCGAGGGCAGCACTTCTACGTTTTACATTGCAGCATTCACTTACTATACGATACCTACCAGTCATATTGACAACGGTGACGGTGTTGTTATTTCAAGGAATATTGTCTAATACCTCGAACCTTTTCTACGAAAAATACTTTTATTATTGTGAATTAATTTCCTTCCAAGGCTATGGATAATCTTCGGCATTTTAAGGCACAAAAACACAAAATAACTCATTAAAATACCACGCGCAAACAACGTTATTACTTTGACAGAAATATATAGTGTTACCAGTGCAAGAAATTAGTCATATTGGTTTCCCGCAAAATGGCGAGGCTTTTTATAATTCTGGTCAGCCTTTATAACACTTTTTACTTTCAAATTCTCTATCAAACTGTCAATATCTATCAATTTGACAATCAATTAAACATTTGACAGTGACAGAATAAGCGCTAAGTGCATCATCATCATAACAGCCGTAGTACGTTCACTGTTGGACATAGGTCTCCCCGATATACCTCCTTCGGCTGGAAACTGTATGCATACACCGTGAACCTGTGGCTTTAACAAGCTCCTCCGTCCATCTTGTTTAAGTGCATTACCATAATATAATGCAGTAAGTCTACTTAGCTCACTAAGCCCATACCAGATACCAAAGCATCACTTTCGTTGAATCAGAGCTACGAGCTCGGTGCTACGATGCCCGCGCGTGCTACGAATATGCCATAAAAGTGCTACGCCGTAGCAGCCAAGGGATTACTGCTACGTCGCCCGCTACATCTACAAACAGAATCGTAAGAACGCTTTAATGTTTGATTTTCTAATTGAACCGGACAAGATTTTTACCAGTTTCAAAAGCTTTCAGCATAAAACGTTCCGCCGTTATGGCTATTAAAACTTTTAGCTGTTTATGAATTTTAATTCTTGATAATTTCTCCAGTTAGTTAGTCGGAAAAGATAACTTAACTCGCCTTTGATCTAATAACGTTTCACTAATTATAGAATTTCTTACCTTCTATTTCTACGTATATTGTTTTACTTGGCGGTAAAAGATACCAAAGTGTCAATTTGCAATAGGACATAATGTTAGCTAATTTTGTGTAATAAATAAATAAATATCACGAGACAATTCACACCAATTGACCTAGTCCCAAAGTAAGCTTAGCAAAGCTTGTGTTATGGGTACTAAGCAACGGATAAATATAATTATATAGATAGATACAATATAGGAAAGGATTGATAAATAAATATAAGCTATTAATTAAATTACTGAAAACCTGGAAGGAGTTTGTTGATAATCTAAAGTAAAATCGCTATATTTTAGAACGGGTTGTAATTTTTTTATTCTCCTTTTTTAGGGTTCCGGAGCCAAAATGGCAAAAACGGAACCCTTATTGTTTCGCCATGTCTGTCTGTCTGTCTGTCTGTCCGTCCGCGGCTTTGCTCAGGGACTATCAAAGCTAGAAAACTGTTATTTTGCACGGATATATAAGTAAAATATGCCGACAAAATGGTATAATTAAAAATTCAAAAATATTTTTTTTAGGGTACCTCCCATAGACGTAAAGTTGGGGGTGATTTTTTTTTCTTATCCAACCCTATAGTGTGGGGTATCGTTGGATAGGTCTTTTAAAACCATTAGGGGGTTGCTAAGACAATTTTTCGATTCAGTGATTGGTTTGCGAAATATTCAACTTTAAAGTGCAAATTTTCATAAAAATCGATCGAGTGAGTGGATAAATTTGAAAAAAATCAGGATGGTAGTAAGTATATCAAACTTTCAAGGAAAACTATAACGACTAAGTTTGCTTGAGAATTATTAGTAGTTTTACTCTTAAATAGCAGCCTAAGGTATAAAATATACCTAAACTTGGAAGATTTCGTATAAAATAAGAAATCCTTAGAAAAATATTACTTATTTTTTTCGTAATGGCTACGGAACCCTATTTTGGGCGTGTCCGACACGCTCTTGGCCGGTTTTAAATACTGTGTCTACTCTAAAAGCTACGAAAAGAACATCTGCCAATGTTTCATTTAGGTTGTACAATCAGTATCAAAAGTAGCGGATCACTTTTTTACTCTGTCGCATTGACACATTAACAATCATGCATGGAGTTTAGCACCTGGCTGTAAAACGACAATGCTTATGATGTTTTTAGGATATTTAACAATGTACCACAGGTTGTACTAGAGAAAGAGTTGTACTAGAGATATTGTATAGATATTGTATTTCGATGCATTTATGAAAAGTGTAAACAAAGAAGCCATTTGTCCGACCACAGACATTCAATGATGTGAAAACCTAGAACCTATTGCAAAATAATTAATCTGTTCAGTAAATCGATGAATTTGTTAATTGAATAGATCAAAGTATTTTTGTCTATTTTATTATTTACAATACTTGATTTCATTCCAAAGACTGTTTATTCAAGCAGTAACTATTTTTTAATTTTAAGGAAAGTAAATGAAAATCGCTTATTGCTCTGCGCATTAATCGATTTTTAAAATGTCAAATTTTCCATCATCTCTACGCTAGTCTATGCTACAACAGATTATACACATGTTTCATTCAATCAAGAAATAACGTCAGATTTTGACGAAGATTTTTCAAATGAAAAATAAATATTTAAATCGAGGATTCGCGCTGTCATCGTTCATCCACCATTACCTTTCATATTTCGTTTTCTAGAAATTTTTTTACCGTACAACGGCAAAAACTACTAGACACTGGCAAAATTGTCCTCCGATGGACAGAGCCATATTTTTTTAAAGAAACAACAACAAATATTGAAATCGAGGATTCGCGCTGTCATCGTTCAACCACCATTACCTCTCATATTTCGTTTTCTAGAATTTTTTTACCGTACAACGGCAAAAACTACTAGACACTGGCAAAATTGTCCTCCGATGGACAGAGCCATATTTTTTTAAAGAAACAACAAATATTGAAATCAAGTGAATTTTGGTGAAAAAAGTGATTAGACATATAGTTAAAAGACACGAATTATAGATAAATGTGTTATTGATTCGATCCAGTGAGTGTTTATACAAGAATTTTGATAAAACGGTTTGTTCACACTTTATTAAATTGGATAGGCATAACGTATAATCAACGTATAATACCTGTCATGAAAAGTTAAAAATCAAGTAGAACCTATTAATATATTTTTAAATAATTCCGGTGTTATAAATGGTTCGATATTATAAATTATTTTTATTATAGTCACCACACTTGTGTAACTCGATTATGCCACTGACAGAGCTGACAAAATTTTCAACCCCTTATTTGACATCCACGTACACAGTTTATATGAAGCTTAGATTGGTCCAGTTAACGAAGCCAAGTATTTGTTTGATCTACAAAGGCTTGTTTGCGAGGTCATCGCGGGTTCGCTATCTACCAATGTTTGATCGTGGGACATGCAATTATGACATGCCCGGGCAATTGTTTATAGACATGATGAACGTATTTTTTTTAATTTTGGCTTTAAAGCATTAAGGAAAAAGAGGGTTTTGAATTGCCATTCAGTACCTACTGTTCATGTCTCGTAAAAAAAATACAATTAAGTAATGTTAAGATATAATAGAAAATATGAAGCTGTGAGGAGCAATCGTGGTTACTTGGCTGTTTCATAAAATATGTTTTGACATGAAACGATAATACTTAGTATTTCTAGCACAGTTAATGATAAAGAATACACGTCAAAAATCACACAAATTTCAGAATATTATATTAATTTATAACAAAACTACTCAATTGATTTTTGCCTTACGCAACGATGTCAAAAAAATTCGTTTGCGTTCAAGAATGTCGTTATCATTACAAAAGAACGGAAGCTCTTAGCTAGGGACAAACGGGCGACGCACTTTGTGCTAGCAGCGAGTGAATAGCTAACCACGATTAATGGTTCGCGCTTTAAATATAAATACAACGAAATTATTTGCCGAGAATGTCCGTTGGCGCCGGCGAGCTACAGCACGGTAAGGGCACACTGGATTAATTGTAAAGGGACTGTTTCCCCATTCATTGATAGATATTTGTCGTCTCTGTTTGTTTTGCCCGTATAAACAGAGACGGTATTACATTGTAATATTAGGAGAGGACGTGGTCGCGAGTGGTCAATAAGACGACAGTTTTAGATGCGCGTAGTATATAACCATTTAATCAAAAGTGCATTTTAGTTATGCTCGTATACAGTTGGATTTTCGCTGACAAAATCATTATGCGTTTATGTAGCAGTAAACTTTTGTATTACTACTAAACACTAAAAGTGGCCAGTTGGCATACTACAGCATAATCCCTGATACGTTAAATATACTAATAAGTGTAAGACAGGCCCTTAATGTTCCCGACATTAAGAAGCTGCTGGAATAACACAAAGGCTAGATTTTAGGTCTTACACACTTAACAAGGTGTGTTACCACAGTTATTAAATGACCTAGATCCTGAGCCAGCAAATTAAACGGCAATGTCTTGAGGAAGCTGTCCCTTATTGCTTTAACCCAGCGTGGGACACGCCTTAACTGAATTAATTAAAGTGTACTCTATGAACCCCAAGGATAATGGACTGAGGCTACAAGTCGCGCATCAAAAAGAAAACGTGAGTTGAATTTGACTAGTTATAAAGCGGAAGAATGAATATTTATAACAATTTTCCAAAGTGTCGGATAGGCGGATGAGGCCCTTTATAGAGCAAATGCGCCTCAGTACCTACATTTGTTTCTCACTTTAATCTGTTTTTTTTTTAAAATGTTTTCTGTACACTAAAGAAATACGAGTAATTTCCAACAACACAGGAGTGAATTGCCGAGTAATAGAGCTACAAATACGCGAACTTAAAGTGTAATCGCCGAGAGTTGATATGTGAGTATTATGATACTTGTAATATTTCGAAAATAGCGACTGTCGCTTAATTACCCAAACTTTATGAGTATGACGCGCGTCGCTTGTCACCGCGCAAACAAAATTTGGTTGGAAGTACCAGCCATTCAGCTCTTGTCAAATACGCGGCCTGTCTGGCAACGTAATTTCGTTCGTGCCGATTGACAGTTTTGAACCCGAATATTGTATGTTTTGAGTAGGACCGTGCATTCTTTGGACAATATAAGCAAATAGGTCAATGGGGGGGGGGGGGGGGGCTATGTCCGACAGTAAACGTCCTACGGCTGATATGATGATGATGGGTCAAATTGTATACCACAGCTTTGTAATTACTACTCGTAATATTAAAAATGTTTAAAACACAAATAAATTGTTGTGTTTTTTATTCCAAAGGTTCAGTATTTTTAATCGCAATTAAATTTGTATTTTGCTAATGTTTTCTTCAAAGAAAACCGTTACTAACGAAAAACTGTAATGTCTCTCGGCAATTGCAATTAAGTTTAATCTAGCAGAGAAATATGCCCGTTGTATTAAAACGTTAAATTAACTTAAGCTTTCGACGTTAAAACACCAACAAGCAAATGAAGGTAAACATTGATTTTCATTTTTATGTATTTTTAACATGGCTTAGGCACGGCACGCAGGGCAGAACTCTGAGAGTTTCCTCTTTTTACGGCAGGTTCTTGTTAGTACCTACTTCCTATTGAAATTGAAAATGTGCCGGGCCACGTTCATTCGTTCCTGAAACGAATTCTAAAACACGGAGGATTTGGGATTTGCTCGGTGGAATGCGCGGAACTTTGTTTGCTCTCCGTTTATTTGAGTACACAACGCGTACGGCGTTCGCTATGCATGATCTATATCTTGAATAAATTTGAATATCACTTTTAAAACATGTTTCAATCTATTGCTTCTTAAAATTTGTCGTTTGGTCTTTTTATTTTAGCTTTAAGGCTAGATTGTGTGAAATCTACTAATTTGGTGGTTTGCAACCGTTCTTTATTATTTGACAGTTCAAATCACGATACGTTTAACTTCATTTTGTAAAAAAACAGTTATCTTACTTCACGGTCATGGTATTTTTTTATTATTTTTATATTATATAAATCAAAAAATAAATATGTAATGATATTTAAAAGAATATTTAATCGTTAATTGAAGCAGTTAATCATTAAAAAAATTCTTTAAACTCCATTTTTTGCAAAACCCCTATCAGCATCTTCGTGCGGAAGGAAAAGATCTTTCAAGAGTTGTAACTTCTAGGAACATCCGCATTATAACATATGATACAAAAAATGTGCATAATAAATATATAACATAAATATCACATAAAGCTTGTATTATTGGTACAAGGTCACTGCTACATATATGTAAATATTTAGCCACTAAGCAAAACTATATATCTATAACAAATATTCCTATTTTTCACCTATGTCTGCACTCTCTGGAAAACGAAAACCTCAAGCTTTGCAGTCACATTCTCTAACCACTTGGTACTCCGGAAGTCAACGTGGGTACAACCTTATCTTAATTACGGACGGAGGTAAGAAATACAATAACACAAAACTAGACCATAAAATAAATAGCCACAGTTTGTCTGTAGCTACATGTAAATTCGGGGGGTTGTAAATTAAATAGTACACAATAGCAGAATAAAAAAAACATCCTCGGTTCCCTATTAACTCCGACATAAATAATTGATCAAACCGCACTTTGCTTTTCAGCTTGCTCAAATTCAAATGAGCTCGTTCACGGCTAAAACTCAATCAAGAGAGTCAACCTTTACGGGGCATGGGTAGACAAGCCCCAACATGGAAGGCACAAGACACAGTTGGGCAAAGTGTTTAATCAAGTCGGTGAAAGGAGGCCAAGACGGGACGCTTTACGAGACCGCCGTACGTTGACTAAATTCAACGTTTTATTGGGAAGGAACGAAAAGGGCAGGGATCTTTACTATGAAGGTACAGTCAGCAGTAGAGGTAAGATGTACGAGGCCTTTTGCATATCAAGTCTACCGAGTACGCGTCGATAAAAAGTCTCGGTCTACGCTACGAGTATCTACGAGCACGCTACTCAATAGGCGTTTAAACGTCATAATGAAGTTTAGAGACTTGTTTAGCCGTCAAGCTAGGTGTGGTTTAAACTTTTTCTTCATGTTTATACAGGTTTAGGACTGCATCTGTTTGTTTCAAGAGTAAAAAATATATAAAAGTAGCCTTTGCCCTAGGCTTCGTCTGCCTGAAATTTGATTATCGCGCCCTGTTCTCTCGGGAACTGTTCATTTTTCCGGGATAAAAAGTAGCTTATGTCACTTCTGGCCCATAAACTATCTCTATGCCAAAAATCACGTCGATCCGTTACGGCGTGAAAGACGGACAAACATACAAACACGCACAATTTACACGCACCTACACACGTACCTACGCGAAAAGACACCCGGGCGGGAGTGCGTCCTTTCATATCGATGATAAAACCTATTCCAGTAAATACACGTCACATGTAGTCAGCAGTAGCAGCCGAACAGCCAAAAAGCAACATAAAATCTATATTAATACGCAACTCATTCTCTGGCAATTAACAGGTGATTTTGAGCTTGACTGTTTAGCTACTGGTACTGCTGGCTAAAGTACGAAAACTATACTCCTACGAAAATATATCGCATGGAAGAGAAAATATATTTTGTTATTATTTTTCCAACCTTTCTGTAACAGCTTGACCACGATTGACACAAGTATCCATCAAATGTATGGAAATAGAGATTCTAGGCGTCTCAGGGCTGACTTTGATGAATGGAGCGGCATTCAGGAGATTGAAACTACTAGAAATAGCGAAGCGTAAATTTTCCTAATAAAATAGAATATTTAATTTAAACGTTAGTTCATCATCACATCAGTTCCATACAACGATCTATTATATGTATTAATGTCGGATTAATCAAACTCATGCATAAATTTTGCATATACATATGTTAGCATACGACTATAAGCTTTAGTTACAGTTACAATCGAAAATGCAAAATTACGATCTGCATTGTTTATTTAGATTAATCAAATAATGGTTGATGTTTTACACGAATACCTAATACATATTTTGTAGAATTGAAATAGTCGCAATAAAAACTAATACTAAGTACTTACTAATAAAGAAATCTCATGATTTTGTTTTACTTTTACAGATACATGGTGCCTTAGTATGAAAATAAATTGACCAATCAAAGATCAGTCTTCACTAGGAAAAAATAAATAAAAACTCTGCAACCATTCTTTATAATGTTACTTTTCCAAATTGCCCCTTTGACACGACTCAGTTCGCTGCGGTGCCGCTCTAATGGACAAAAGCTCTAATTTCCTACCTGTCGATTTAATTTCCTGCTGGGGAATTAATTCTTGCTCATTATTTCCCCGGACAAATTAATTCCCGGCTAAAAAAGCGTGACGCTATCTATCTTAATCCCTGCGGAAAGCTTTCGATATGAAGCTTATTGACCGTCACATTTTTTTCCCAGCGCATAATATGTTTAAAATATCCAGGGGTCCAGCCATTTGAACATCAGCAAATGTCTGTCAGAAAGTTTTTGGCAATTGTTTCGTGCCACAGCACTGATATTCAGCTAATTCATAAACTTTCCTAAAAAGGTAAAAATCTAAACGAGTTACTAGTCTACTTAAGTTGCTCCAATTTAGGCTAGTTTTGTAAATTTTCTGAAAAGTGAATCATAGTTACAAATAGAAGAAAAATTAAAACAAAGGTTTTTTGGCTATATAACTTAGCTACCTACATATGTACGTCGTATTAAACTGATGTCTTCATAAAAGTAAAAGAAAATAAAAGTTCCAACCTTTGTTTGAAAGTTTCAACCATTGGTTCAACAAGTCTCATTAAATCTCTTACATTTCTTCTTCTTACATTTCTACAGTGTAACATGCGATCAAAGCAAAGTGCAAATCTAGGTACGAAATTAGTTAAAAAATACATATATGGGTAATACTGATACTCGTAGAGGCGGTAGTAGCTATTTTATTGATTATCACTTAAAATAAAAGTAGAACATAACAGACGTCCTGTCCTATAATAAACTTGATTATACGACGTTTGTATAATAGAACTGTAGAAGGAAGTTGAAAGAGCATAATTTATATAATACAGACAGCGATTGCCCTGACGCTTGATTGATAGTTCTATGATAATCCATTTAAAATAATTACAGAAATTATATATTTATTCAATAAATTCTCAATCTCAAAGTATATTTTAAAGTAACCGATATTTCAAACAGAGTACTTTTAACTTAAATACTTAATGGCTCGATTTCACGATTTCATGTACCAAACACAACTTTTTATAAATCTTCCAGCTTTTCCACTTACGTTTTATTTATCTAGCTAAAATTTTTATGCTTTATGAACAGTTATTTTTAATGAATCGAATATTGTTAGCTGCAACGTATACCAGCGTTTCAAACTTAATTGACCGATGTTGCCAGATAAAAGTAAATCCGATAATTGGCTTTGCTAAGCTACCCATTCCGATTCGTGACATTAAATTCAGCCGACATCATGAATATGTAGATGTTCCAACACTTCCGTAACCCCGAGGTTCGGCATGTCCCAGGGTCGCCTTGTCCATATAGATTATGGGCCAAGGCTGCCCAACCCCAAGCAGGGGGCTACAAATGGGCCCTACAACACATTTGATTTGCCCACCAAAGGCGATATCGCGAACTTCAGTCAGTAACTTTATTCGCAAGCAGTGCCTTTATTGGATTGTTGAATGTTTTCTTGTCTAAATGTATGTTCTCCTATTGAAACATATTACATGGGCTACTTAGGATAGGTTAAATCTATTTTATTATTCCCAAAAAGTCGATAACTTCAGTATAATTTAACTTTTATGAAACGATCATTACACCATTTTGAAAAAATATATATTTGCCAATCCAATATTAAACTCATTTCCAAGACTGGTACTTTTAATTAATGTGATAAAATAACTATTAACATTATTGTCTGTAAAAAATATCGTGAAGTGAACCTCCTTCAATTCATGGCAATATCGTGTGTATTTATCACTAAAATTTGTTTTGGAGACACACAGCTACAATTTGATACCTTTACTCGTATATCTATTTTACGCAAAATGTACTCCTATCTTTATTACTTTTTTTACTTTTTATGAATTCATACTATCTAATTTGCAGACCATGCACTTTTTACCATCCGTATGCTCTATACGCTCATCATTTGTTTCAAAATAGCGTCAGATTTTTAGTCCAGTTCCAACCATGCGTTATATTCATGCAATTTGGCAGTGCAAGGTCATGTTTGTGTAATGAGAGTTAAGCCAATTAGCAAGTTAAATTGCGGTGTCACCTGCAACTTGACGCGCCGTAAATCTACACTTGACTGTCGCGAGCGCTGGGAATTGCCTGCGTCATGGCAACACTAGCTACGTGACAGTTTAGTCAGCGCGGCTAGCACAGTACCCCTAGTGTAAGTTTTCGGTTACAAAATACGTCTCGATCGCGTTCGCGTTAAAATCTCAATTTGTATGGAAACACGAACAGCGCCTCTAGCGGAACGTTTGCGATGTTCGTGTTTCCATACAAATTGAGATTTTAACGCGAACGCGATCGAGACGTATTTTGTAACCGAAAACTTACACTAAGGGGTACAGGAGGCCGCGACTTACTTTTTTGCCTAGATAAGCAAAAAAGACAAATAGGCACTTACTATTTTACAGGAAATTAAACTGGCAATATTCATATACCTATACTTATAAGCAAGCGGTCTTAAAATCTTACAAATAAAATTTTGTCCTTGAACGTTGTCTTTGTTGGCCACTTCCTTGAACTTTATATTCTAAACTAAAATTCTATACGGATATTTACCAAATATTATATTTTGACTAATGTAATGTTTTTCACTGACTTTATGCATTGAATTGCTTCGCAGGTATGTGCAGGTTTCCTCACGATGTTTTCCTTCACCGCAAAGCTCGTGGTAAATTTCAAATGTAATTCCGCACATAAATTTCGAAAAACTCAGAGGTGCGAGCCGGGGTTTGAACCCACGACCCTCTGTTTGAGAGGCGATAGGTCAAACCACTAGGCCACCACGGCGCCTGTGGTGTGGTGCGTGTGAAGTTCCCAATCCGCACTGGGCCCGCGTGGGAACTATGGCCCAAGCCCTCTTGTTCTGAGAGGAGGCCTGTGCCCAGCAGTGGGACGTATATAGGCTGGGATGATGATGATGATATGAATTGACCTCTGTCTCTCAACTGATGAAAACAGCATAGGAGACCGAAATCATGTTCTCTAACCTTTTTATTTATTCGTAATTCCTAGCAGATGTTTTGAAAAAAGACTTTTTTTGAGCGACTTGAAAAAAGGAGAAGGTTCTCAATTCGAGTGTATGTTTTTTTTTCTTTTTTAGTTCTAAAGGACATACTTCCGAGGTAGTCCCATTGATACCAAGTCAGGATCTGATGATGGGATCTTAGAGAAATCTAGGGCAACCCTCGAATTTTTAAAGCACACCTATAGCGATTTTGGCATTTTTAACATCAAGTCAAGTATTTACATTCAGAAAATATCATTTGGTGAACTGGACCCTAATAAAGAAGACCGTAAGTACCGGTACTCTGTTATAAAATGATATAACTATGCTGTGTTAGAGTTTAATGGAATCGTTGTGATATGCACTTTGGCTACAAATCACTAAAAACAATGAAATATTTTTTTTTTTTAAATATGGAACCGACTTCAAAACCTTGAAAATAATTTTCTACGTGTTTGAAGTCGGTGTCTCAGCACGAGCCAGCAGGATTGACTGAATACCCCCCAACCCAATATATAGTATGTAGGTGAGGTAGACGACTATAGTTCCACTCCTGTGGCTCGTGCTGGGGCACCGACTTCAAACTAGTAGAAAATTATTTTCAAGGTTTTTGAAGTTGGTTCCATTAAGGTTCCATTTTATGTTAAACATTTTTTTTGTACAAATTATTTTTTTTCATGAAATAGATACTTATTTTGACGTTGCCTGTCATGTTTTTTTAAGGAAAGGCGCACATTACCATCCTCTGTGAAAAATACTTTATTAGTGACATGACATAATAATATATGCAACGCACATCCGATTGATTAATCGACTGTCAACCTCCACCAATCAATCAGAGGGACCATTTCATGTTGCGTACAAGTCACATCCACGCGATTTTAATAAATGAGGGTCCTAAATTTGCAAGTCATTTTATGACTAAGTACGCGAGATTGACCATCTAAGTATATCCCGCTTTTTCGTTTTTTACGGAATTCTTCGCTTACGAATCCGATTCATTTTATTATTCTACTTCAGAACTTTTTTACTTTCTTTTTCTTCTTTCTTCAAGATTTCTTAAGCTTTTTCTTAATGTTGTACACCGTGTTATTTTTGATTTCCGTTAACTTTAAGGGAATATTCAACAAGTCGAATATAAAAGATAATCTAAATTTAAGATAATTAACTATGCGTAGTAAAATAGTATTAAGGTTCTTAGCTAATGGCGTTTATTTAAAATCTATACTTAACGAAAGTGTTTTTAATTCGCACATTACATACACATGCATTAGCAAAACAAGTTTAAGGAAGTGAGTTTTTTTGATGTCTCTCTCAAAAGTGTCACAAAAATGACACTTTTTAAGAATACAGTATGAATCGCCTTGTACAGTCAGCATCAAAAGTAGCGGATCACTTTTTAGGGTTCCGTAGCCAAAATGGCAAAAACGGAACCCATATAGTTTTTTACTTGACACATTGACAATCTTGCATGGCGTTTAGTACGTGGCTGTAAAACGACAAAGTACAAAAGTGTATAGCTACTTTTGATGCTGAACTGTACCTCTGTATACGCGTCCGCATAATCCCCCCGTGTTCTCCAAACCGCGTTTTATTCAGTTAAACATTTCTCATTTCAGTGGTAGGCTCTAGTGGACCGCCAACAACGTGATTACTCTCAGTACTCCCCCAAAGAACAAAGGCAGTAATAATTGGATAATCTCGTCGTTGTTTTACTCGACCACGGCCAAGAAACCTTGGTTAATCTTCGCTCTGTTGTTCATTAATGTAAATAAGTAGGTATCTTTTCAGATCTACTTAATATCGGGTGAGTCCTGTAAAAGAAGCAAAAAATTAAAACACAGGCTCTGCTACTCAAATGGAACTACTTTAGTTCTGCGACTTTCAAAAATTAAGTAATTTTATCATTATGTTTATTCCAAACAAATTAAATGGTATTTTTAATGTACGGCATCCAATACCCTAACTACATCACCTGTCAACAAAATGGCGGATTTCGAAATACATTGCGTGTCCAATTAAACTTTAAACTAAAATAAAAAATATAATAGAGGCTATTTTCAAAAGTTGTAGAACTAAATTAGTTCAAGATGAAGAGTGGAAGCTGTGGTTTAATATTTTGCTCCTATTATAAGGCCCACATTGTATAAGTACGTTCCACGGCTGGACACAGGCTCATCTCAGAATGAGACAGCGTGAGCTATAGTTTAGATTGGGAACTTCATACATACCATCGCGTTACTCCGCCAGTGTATGCAGGAAAAGTCCTAGAGTGGCGACCACGAACCGGTGGATGAAGCGTTGGCAGCCCTCCACTAGAAGGACTGACGACATCGTGCGAGATGCAGGCACAACCGGTGGATTCAAATGGCGAGTTGTCGTTCTTTGTAGTGGGTTCAGATTTTCCTTCACCGAAAAGCTCAGGGTAAATTTCAAACGATTCAGAAAAAATCAGAAGAGCGAGTAAAAACTCGAACCCACGACCCTCTTATGAGACCATAGGCCAATCCACTGAGCTACTACGCCTTGAGTAACTAGGTATCCACTGCCATAATTCTCCAAAAATGTACAAAAATAGCGCAGGATGCGCAATATTCAAGTTCTTATTAAGTTAGCGGAACTTTTGTTTGGTTAGCATCGCGATATCTAATATTTTCCTGTGATTAAACTCGTTCCTGCTCCCACGGGAAGTTTGGTACCTGGGCCTTGTTGGGTAGCCGAAAATGTTAATCTCAAGTTTTACTGCGACAGTGAGATGCTGGCCCTATACTACAAAGTGAAGAATTCGAATTTCGTATATTGCCGTCCCGCTGATGCTAATATTATTTTACATGAGGTTGAGAAGGACGGTACGATACGAACCTGGAGTTTCAAGTTTCGTAGTAGCCCCTCTGAACTCGGCCGGATTTCATGTGAAATTGGAGTGAATTTGACGGGATCTAGTTTAGATTTGAATCCGTTGGAATAACGGCAGGACTGGGAATAATTACAGGTACACGAGAATTTGCGGTGGCGTTATGTCACGTAGTTTACAAGCAAACTTTTAAGAGGAAACGCCATGGGAGTGGTCGGAGACGAAGAGAAACTTTCAAGGGTAAGCGACAGCTATTATTTTATCCTCCTTCTCCTTTAAAATGTATCCCCTTGCTGCTATAACACCGTCTATTTCACTTTTCAACTGACACTTTTGCATACACAGTTAGTGCAAGGAGCACAAATTCTGTATATGCAAAAGTAAAAATTATATTGATATTCAACCGTTTTACACTGCCCTGCAGTTTTTCTGTAACGCCTTTGTGACAGAAAGAAAATTTGAGTACGACTGCCCTAAGGATTCGAATCTAAAGCCTAGCTTCATAGTCAGGTTCACTAACCAGTAAGGTTACCCGGTCGTCAAATATAATATTTCAATAAACATCAACTCTACATCCTCTAAGATCAAAGGAACTGAAATAAAGTGGAAAACATTTGCGCTAACACATCAGTTGCCACAGGTGCACTTGTACGAGTATTGTTGAATAAAGATATTTACAAAGCGCTGCATGTTGCCTGCAAATTCTTATTTCTTTTCCAGTGAGGTTGCCAACACGGGGCTTTCAGAGCTAAATTTAGGAGCCAAGCCACGAGTTGACTATAGCGTTTACCTGTAGCTTTGCTTGTATGAACCGTTAGAATTCAAGATTACATAATCATCCGGGTCCCGAAGGAATATCGAGATAAAAATTAGCCTATTTTATTAGAAATTCAGCTACCTACATACATATCAACTTGTTATTCTGATGAGAAAGAATAACACACAGAGAGATACACACTATCAAACACGGAGAGACACACACTGGCACACACGCACGCACACACGCAGGACCAACTCGGCGAGGTTCTTGAAAAAGTATAAATTAATTAGGGACTCTTGAACAAGGTGACGTCCTCACATACACTCAAAGATGGACCCCGAATGCGTAGCTTTTCCAACCACTTCCGATAACTGTTCAAGATCAGTACCAAGTACCTATTGCAGATATACATTTTATTATGTAACTATGATTTAAAATAAGCTACTAGAAAAAGTTGTGGTACTACCTAGCGTGGCTAGTTCGGCCTCTCATTGAACATTTTTAAGAATAATGGTTTTTTTTTATGTAACAAATTAGAATAAATTACTTTTCTCAAAAATGACCGTAAAAGTTGACATTATTCTTTACATATCAGAAGGTGAAGTGCATAGTTTATGGTCAGCGAAAAATTAAAAAGTTAAAACTATTGCAGGCGCGCTAGCTCGACAATAATGAATTAGCGCGCCTGCAATCAGTCGCATTTTTTTTAAAGTTAAAAAGGCTATGGAAATGTTGGCACAAGTCGTATACAGCCAAGTCTAATGGCCGGTATCAGATATTTTGTTGGAACTCCGGACTTTTTCTATTGGGTCTGAAATAGCTTGTGGTGTTTTCGGTGGAAAAATACACCTGCAGTTTTTTTTAATGAAAAAAGGCGGGAAAGCATAAGAAAAATATTGAAATAAAATTCAATTTTACATTATATTTTGAGAAAAAGTTTATTCTATTTCAGAATTATTCACCATTTTTGAGAAAAGCTTTATATTAGTCTCGGCTGGAATAGCAATTGCTGGCTTCGTATTAGTTAAACGGACTCGCAAGCTCGTCCGTTTAATACTCATACTCAGCCAGCAATTGCCTACTTCCAGGCCACGACAATAATCTACTATTAATTAGTCGCTTAGTTTATTTACTTTTTACTTTTGGGCCCTAAACTTTATGACTATGACACATATGTTTTTTTTTAACAATTTGTATAAACGGTGCCCTGTATAAACAAATATTTTGATTTCCATGTCACCTAATGCCACACTTAAACTTACTCAGTAAGTCAGTCTTACTGTTTTCAGTAAGTCTTACTGTTTGATTCTTACATGCATATTTCCACGATTCTTCACAAATTAAGAAACAAAAGATAAAAATACAGTAAGACATAAACGATAACAGAGGTTCGGCAGGTCGCTTAAATTTCATCACCTGAATTTAAGTTATTTTGGCAAATACTTCGGCCTTAAGACTTTCCTCATCTTTCACCATCCATTGAATAAATTTATTTGACGGATAAATGTGATGCCGTCTCTGTTTGTTCTGTTCGAATAGACGGATACTGCATCACATTTATCCGCCAAATAAAATTAATCAATGGATGGTGAAACAGCCCCTTAAACTTCTAAATATAATATCGTCAAATGTTTATAAGCGAGAGCCTATAATTACAAAAGAAAGAATCACTATGTCATGCCGGAGAAGGATTATTTTAAAAGGCAGACGAGACATTTTCTAATTCTCCGTTCACGGACCGAAGCCAGCGCTAATAATCATTAAACGTTATTCTAAGCACAAATTTCAAGATTTTTCATAATTATTCAAAGGAAAGATACATTTTTGCGAATAACCGTAGATGGTTTATTTATAAAAGCGTGTTTTTCTAGTGTTTTTAAAACTATTAATTTATCTTGCTTTCTTAACAAGCTTACTGAAGTTCACTGGAAGCTAATTGAGAAAATACGATGGAAAAACATTATTCAATAGATCTGTACCTACACAATAAGTCGCAGGAATTGTCAGCTCAGAATTAATGCTGCGGTCGTGAACCACAGCAGCGACTTTTGTCAACCCGTTCTCTGTGACGTACGAGACTACCTCGTTACATTACGACCTTTATACGTTTCCAATTCATTATTTTTGACGGCGGAAGCATTTCACACTTCCACTGAAGGTAGCTACAGTTTAATTATTTTTTATCATAATCACTAGATCTCACCTCCCAAGAAGTTTAGAGTTGAGTACTTAACCAAGGGACCCCCACATTCGTGAATTCTGTCCTATATATTTGCAATTTATGTTGTTTTGCTAGGTTTCAGAGTTGTTATGTAATATTTGTTTTGAAAAAACTTTCTATCAAATTTCTTCCGGCGCTATTTTCAGAACACACAATAACCAATAGACGTTGTAAATTTTCATTAGCAATAACACACCGGCTTTAAAAGACATAAACCTTCATTACTGCATATTATTATTGTTCACTATTCGCCCCACAGTTACGTTTTCCGCCTTACTCAATGAAAAACACGATAACTAGAATATTAGTATTCCATTCGGTATTTCTTTGTCCCATATTTTTCATGAACTCGAGCAACAGGAAATCCTATCAATATAATAAATATGACGGAATAGGAAAACGTTACAATTTTGTTATTCTATTCATTTACGTATAAAGTGGGTGGAAGAATGTGGAGTAGGTAATTTTACAAACAGCGTACAAAGTTTTGGTAAAGACAATTTACAAAGATCTTTTGAATATTAGATTTCATTAATCACTGCGAATGAAACCGGGGACCCGGTACTTTACTCCTTTCGAACCCAGCCGAGTATGAAAAGAGTTACGAAAATGGACTTTATGTACAATACATGTCAAGTTCAAAATTCAAATGTAATTAATTAATAGTTAGAGAACCTGACTACGAAGCTTGAGGTCCTGGGTTCGATTCCCGGCCGGGGCAGATATTTGTATGAATAAAATGAATACTTGTTTTCGTGTCTTGGATGTTTAATATGTATTTAAGTATGTATTTATCTATATAAGTATGTTTATCCGTTGCCTAGTATCCATAGTACAAGCTTTGCTTAGTTTGGAACTAGGTCAATTGGTGTCAAGTGTCCCATGATATTTATTATTATTGTTATTTAATAAGTAGTAATATTTCAATTATGCTAAATATGTCGATATTCAATATGCAAATATATTCAAAAATTAACCCGCACAATCGTATCGGCTGGGTTAGAAAGGGTTACTAAATAATTTGTAACTCTGGCAGACAGTGTAGGTACTATATACACATTACTATAATACTTCTAGCTAGAGAATCGATGACGAGAGGTTCAACAGTGTGTTAAGTTAACGGTCTACTTCGCTAATTGCCTGCATACGCATCAAAAACGATGTCCTCTTCCAAAAATACATATACGAAAACTAAATTTGCTTTATTGGATTTATCGTACCTTAACATTATTATAAATGTGGCTATACCCTACCTAAGACCTACCTTCTAAGACTTATTAGAATAAGGCCTTATGTATTTTATGTTTTTTGCCAAATAAATAAATACTAAATACTAAATACCTAGGTAGGTTTATTTACAAATTCAAATCGGTTATTCAGTAAATAGGCCGCAATGGGCACTTTTACACGTCATTTTTAGGGTTCCGGAGCCAAAATGGCAAAAACAGAACCCTTATAGTTTCGCCATGTCTGTCTGTATGTCTGTCCGTCCGCGGCTTTGCTCAGGGACTATCAATGCTAGAAAGCTGTAATTTTGCACGAATATGTAGGTAAACTATGCTGACAAAATGGTACAATTAAAAAATCAAAATCAATTTTTTTTAGGGTACCTCCCATAGACGTGTGTAGTGGGAGTGTTTTTTTTTTCTCATCCAACCCTATAGTGTGGGGTATCGTTGGATAGGTCTTTTAAAACCATTAGGGGGTTGCTAAGACAATTTTTCGATTTAGTGATTCGTTTGCGAAATATTCAACTTTAAAGTGCAAATTTTCATAAAAATCTAATCCGGTGGGTGGAAAAATTTGAAAAATTCAGGATGGTAGTAATTATATCAAACTTTCAAAAAAGTTTGCTTGAGAATTATTAGTAGTTTATGAGTAAATAGCAGCCTAAGGTATAAAATATACCTAAACTTGGAAGATTCCGTATAAAATACGAAATCCTTAGAAAAATATTACTTAATGTTTTCGTAATGGCTACGGAACCCTATTTTGGGCATGTCCGACACGCTCTTGGCCGGTTTTTTTTAAACTACCAGCGCTTTCGGAAAGACCATCATTGCCAAGAAGAATGCGCCGCAATTTCTTGGCAGAAAGTCATTTTTTCATAATAATATAATTACACCAGGTTGCAAAAAAGGTGACTAAAGATAATTTGGATATAATAGGGCATACATACGACTGCCTACATGCAGACAAAAATAATTGTAGTTGTGCTAAATTAAAATATGTGGAATCATTCAGATATTTAGGTTTAAACATTGACAGACATTTTAACTGGAAACCGCATATTAACGATGTGTGCAATAGATTAAGATCTGTGCTAGGCAAATTCTACCAATTAAACAGAATATTGAGTAAAAGAACACTAATGGTTGTCTACTATGCTCTTGCCGACTCACTTATTAGCTATGGTCTGGTTGTGTATGGGAGAACATTCAAAACATATATAACAGATATAAGAAACTTACAAAAAAGACTGATAAAATTTTTAGTTAGTAAAAGGATTAAGAAAGACTGCGAAAAAGACTATGATAAACTATTTTCCTTATGTAAAATTCTACCCATAGATAAAAAAGTCACATACCTTTTAGGATTAGAGCATTATTACAGTGATATGTACAAATTATTAATTAGTAACAAATATAACACAAGGAGTGTAAGAGAGAAAAAAGCTCGTACAGCCAAAAATGAAAAACTATTATGGTAAAAGATGTTCACAGTACCTGGTACCAAAATTATTTAATAAAATTAGCTTATTAAGACAAAGTCCTAAACTAAGTAAATCTATGTTAAAGATCAGACTCAAAGAATATCTTCTAGACTTGCCTTGAATGTATACCTTCTATGTAAATACCTGCCATTGCGAATCTGCTAAGTACCTACCTACCTAGTTTATATTATAGAATAAGTTTGATAGGATAGAAGTGCATGAAAACTGAGCGCGTCTCGCCATCAAACGTAGCAGTTTGGCGAGAATATATAATGTGTAGTACCTAAGTTGTAATTTGAATATATAAATAAATTAAAAAAAAAACAAATAAAACACTTAAAAACTATAGTATACAATAAATGAAAAAAAATAATAATAATAATACAAGGATGTACAAATGTTAAAAACTAAACACTAACTATATCTAAACTATATCTACGTTCAGTGGAAGTGTAGAATGCTTCCACCGTCATAAATTTTAAAATAATAATAACAATAATTTAGTTCTGAAATATACATTTCAGGTCAAGTAACCATTAAGCTTTTGGATTTCGAAGGCAAGTTCACGTCTGCCGCCCCCAAAGTTAGCTCACAACACACACAGGTTGCAACTAACCAGATAGACAAAAGATAGTAACTATTTATTCATAACCAAACTTCAAAATACCCTCAACTGATTTATTGAATCAGGCGTTACTTAAATAATTTCTTTGCTCACCTCCGACCTTATGATAGCTAAGTTTATGCAAGATATGCGTGTTCATGCAGTTTGTCCACCTCCACACTCTAGTTCTTTCTAGTTCTTTTTTTTAGATTTAAGATATTGTTAGAATTTATTATTAAATATAGATTAAATTAAATAGAATAATAATAATAAGAAGACAAAGAAAACTTACCTAAGAAACCTTAACTAAATACAAAATATATTTTCTAGTTCTTTGTTCTCTCTAGTTCTTTTACCCTAAACTGATCCACACACACAATTTATACACGCAGCATTATGTAACGCATAAAACATTTCCCGAGCATATCCCATTATCTCCCAACCTAAATGGAGTTAAGTCCGTAATAAACAAGAGATACCAATCTGTCCGCAAGTGAGATTACCTCGTAATGACTGTCGACACGATAATCGTAAAATAATTATCTGACCATTACCGCCATTAGTGAGTGACCCTTAATTCGACTGTTTTCCATGTTCCTTGCCGCGTTCAATTTCATATTACATTGTGGAACATGAAAATCTAATTGAACCCCATGGAAATCCAATTGTGCAGCTGTATAATAGCATTGAAGTTAAAAGCTCTACGAAATTATAGAATTCTATTTTATACAATTTGTTAACATTTTTTTACGTAACAAACAGGTTAGGTGCGGGGTGCGGACCAATTTTATGAAATTTGTTTTCAATATAAAGCTGGAGTATATTCGAACTGAATTGAAAGATTAATTGAAGCTATGTTTGTTTATTAATACAATAGTTTGAACAATGAATATCAAACTTTGTACGTAAAACATAGATAAAAATATTTTAGGTTCTTCGAATGAAACTTTTTTGCATATTTGTATATCATTTGCGTAAGTATTTAGTGCATGCACATTCAAAACATATTCACTGTGAGTAACATGTCCATGTCCATCACAATTGGTGCTCATGTGTGCACTACGGTATACGATTTGCTTTCTATACAGAAACAATAACAATACAAACTTTTAATCTCAGAGTAAATGTGGTCGTTAAAAGCTTTTTACTGCAACCTGTATCGGAAATTCTCCGACTCCAGGGCAAAATGAGCTTATTACTCCACATATAGGCCTCATAATTGCCAGCAAGAAAGGCACGGGTTTGCGACAAGAAACTGTTTTACAGAGGCAAGAAAACAACGTCAATTACGCTGGTCTATGAAAGCTTCTGTTCATGGCACGGAAATATTGTTTACTTGTAAAGTTTCTCATCAATAGGAAATAGTTCGTTCTCATTTTCACAAGATTTTTATTTAACTCACAATTTTCGCTTGTATGTATATTGATTTCACATTATGCAGTTTGATTTCGCCCAGTTTTAGTGATCCTATTAACTTTAAACAAGG
This sequence comes from Choristoneura fumiferana, assembly GCF_025370935.1. Taxonomy (NCBI): domain Eukaryota; kingdom Metazoa; phylum Arthropoda; class Insecta; order Lepidoptera; family Tortricidae; genus Choristoneura; species Choristoneura fumiferana. Next base: position 19,329,819 of record NC_133489.1, on the reverse strand, counting down.
TAAGAATACCTATTTTTAAGTGACAATGCAAGCAGGTACAGTGAACATTGTATTGCTTATGTATTTTTAAGAAAAACTTATTTATACTTCGCTGAAGTTAAATAATTCAAGTTTCAAAATTATAAAAAAAAACAACAAACGCCAACAAAGAAAGTAATAAAATATAAAGAAGACAGAAATACTTTGGCATTTATTGTGTTCCAGAGCGGAAGTGTCTCTGTCACTCTGCGTGACGCGTGCTCATATCGGAAGTTCTGAACCGATTAATATCTTATGGCAACATCGTGAGCCTGTGATACGTATTTATTAATATTTCCATGTTTGCTCTATTTATAATAAATCTTAATATATATTTTTTTAAATCCTACTTGCATAAAAAATATGCCATTACTGTTATGGAAAATATTTATCTATCTTCTTTCAGTCTAAAAAAATGTTATCAGTAACCATGCCTTAAAAAATAAAGGGATAACATAAATCGCTGGTCATCTTTATGTTAATAACAAAAGAAAATCACTTTACTTTAAATATTTATTAATTCTGACGAAGAAATAACTATTCTTGATTTTCTATACAATTTTTTGACGAGCCACATGAAGTGTACAAAAGTGTCACAAAAGTAACTAAAAAGCTAGGGACACTTTTTGTTTTTCTTTTTGTTTTATAAATCTTTTTCTACGTACTCGTATTAATTAGGGTGATTTTAAACAACCTTTTTTCACTGACTGCATCACTTTATTGGTTATACTTGCATGTCATCCAAGCTACAATACAATATACAATGACTCTTGACCACAAATACCTAGTAAGCGATACAGGAAATAGGTACACAGAGAGAAAATAATAAGGTAAGCAATAGGCAGCCTTGTCGCTTAAGAGCGATCTCTTCCATACGTACACACACATACATAAATATTGCCTACATATTGGGGGGAAATTTTACTTGCAAGAAAGTAAATGAGATACTTGAAAACGGAAATAAGTTACTCTTACTCAAGAGCATGTTATGCGCAATATCTCCGCTGCTATGACAACGACACAATAACACCGTTACACGTTTCGCGTGTCGTGTAAAAAACGATTTGAATTTTATTTTCGTTATGATTTATCAAAGCTTACATTTATCGTTAAACGTGTACAATTCCCTTAATGGCGAGCCACACGCAGTTAATAGTGTAAGGTATTTTCTTACGTAGACCCGTGTCGGAATGCCCTTTAGAACGTTCTGCAGGGTTACTACGAAACTCGAAACTCGAAGTTCGTATCGTACCGTCCCTCTCGCTCTCGTATTAAATAGTGCAAGTGTCAGAGGGACCGCACGACACGAACTTTGTGTTTCGAGTTTCGTAGTAGCTGCTGACATTCTGCTCGTGCCTGAGGGGCAACTACGAAATTCGAAAATTGAAATTCGTATCGTACCGTCCCTCACTCTCGTATTAAATAATAAACGGGATGGCAAGATACGAAGTTCGAATTTTTCAGTTCGTGGTATAGGCCTGGCTCACCTCGTGCTAGTTTCGTTTCTGATAAAGGGAAAATGGGTTTCCCTTCAATGCTGTTAATATTATAATTATAAACGCGTGTGTGTGTGTGTGAAGCTGCGTTTCCACAATTAATGTGCGAGGATGTGTTGCGACGATGTGTTGTTAGGGATCCGTAGCCAAAATGGCAAAAACGGAACCCTTATAGTTTCGTCAAGTCCGTCTGTCTATCTGTCCGTACGTCCGTATGTCACAGGCATTTTACTCGAAAACTACAAGATGTATATCAATGAAATTTGGAGTACAGATGTCTTGTCAAAGCTGCTATTTAGTTTTGTAGTTAAATTACAAAAGGGGAGCACTCCATACACGTAACAGGAATTGAAAAAAAATATGATTTTACGCATCAACATGTGGTACTTCAACAGCTCTTTTGTAAAGATAGTACGGTTTCTCATAAACTTTTTTGATTAACAAAATTTAATTGAAACCATTTGATTCCTGACCCACCGTAGAACTTGTCCACGACAAGGTTCCACAGCGCGTCACGATTCAGTTAGTTCGAGTGTACCTTAGATGTTCGAAAAAAACTACAAAAACACAGTTGGTAATCATAAATCAACAACAACTACCTAAACTGTGTTAAAATATTATATAATGACTTTAATAACTTTCAATTTCGGAATGCCCATCAATCGTAACTGAGTATAAAAAATGTAACAGGTAGACTTATATTTGTCGCGGTTTTCCACCTATTTTGGAACAAAATGTTACAAAAAAATTATACATCTATATTTCTGAGTTCGTCTAACAAGCCGTCATCGGGCACGTTAGAACCATGTTAGAACTCTACGTGACTGTCAGAGTAGACAAAGATAAAAGCCGATAAAGCGTATCATGTCTCTGGTAACGGCAATAAAACCTACCTAACAACATGCTACAAATAACTTCAATGAACCCGATTTTGATCGGTTTTCAGTAATTTTGATCTATACATAGGTACTAAAAGGATCAAATATAATGGCCATAACTTTGCAATATCCATAGGCTTCCCGTAATCGTATCACGTGACGTATTTGCTAAGTAAAATTTTCTACTGTTTGGTTTCTGCATAATATCGGACTCGAAAACTTCGCACAATATGCTCATAACTATAACTGGCTTGCTAGTAAAGGTTTGTCATAAAATATGCAGTTTCAAAACCCCTCAAACCAAACTAAACCTCTTGCATTTAGGAGGAAAATCTGTCGAAACAAAAACGAGTCATAACAACAAATAACAGGGGCTTAATTAAGCCAATTCCCAGTTTTATTCGCAATATTAACCTCAATCAAACAACAGAGCCCAAATGAAGCATTAAAAACAATGTAAGCCCTCCACCAAACCCCAACGTAGCTCTACGCGGGTACCGGGACTTATAAAATTAAGCCATTTCGTTTGCATTGCAGTTTGCTGCAGCCGGGAATAGCATTAAGAGACCACTCCGCATATAAAATTAGATGAAATACTCAACAATTCTGCATACCGAGTTAGCAATTAAAATCCAGAATGCTTCTTATGAATTTCTAACAGTTTAATTTTCAGGAGACAATGGCTGGTGTGGTAGAACAATAGGAGTAGAAGGGTGTTATAATATATGTTCCGAGCAGCCGGCGCGATGATAGATTAGCGATTTATTGCAAGTCATCGCCGAGCGTGCTGTGGAATACAATTACGCGAGAAAGTTGATGTTAATGTGATAATTATGTAGCGATTGTAACCCCATGACTTGCTCCGCTGCCGGATGAAATATTGGCCCGATGGTGGTGTTTAGTAAACAAATTTCAACTACCGTAAACAATTACTCCTTCATTCATAAAATTTAACAGACGTTGTTGCTCGATATATATTTTGTCAGTTTTACCTCAAAGGGAAACAGAATGGCTGATAAACACGAAGCAACTGTTCAGTGAAGTAGGCTTAGTGAATGTACAAGACGGCTACCCAGTTCTTGGACAACTTGCTGTCGAATTGTTAGAGTAAAATAGAAAATAACTGCAAGTAATTACGAAAAGTAGCAGGAACAATAAAACTGAGAAAATCAATCAAATCAAAGCTACTAAGAATTTGAAAAAAAAAAACAAATATTGATTAACGCTTGATTTTCCATATATATAAACTATACACACTACCCAAATAACTATTTGGGTTTGGGTTTAAAACTAAGTAATCAACCTCTCACTTTCTCAAAGTAGCTTAAATGGTTTGGCGTAAGTATAAAATTAATTATTAGTCCAGAATACTAGCTGCTAGCTTAGCACAAGAACTAAGGTATTGGTTAATTAACAAGAATGGCCTGCCCCGGCCCAAGTCCATTACGAACATGAATTTTCGATGAATATTTTCACTTGGCATTGAAATAACTTAAAGAACTTGGTAAGTGCCTGATGACAACGCTTATCGGTAAGCCGTCAAATCGCGTCGTGACTCTCGATCGCAGAATAAGACTAATTTCAATTTCTTGGAGACTAGGGCTCGATATGTTTTAACTCTGAACGGGAGAGGACATCCCAGAGGCACAAATATGTGCCCAAATTCCTTTGATCCTGTTATCCTGGGAGATGACAGATTAATAAGGCCCCATTTATTGGAGCATTCTACCACAGAATCAAAAGCAGCTATCGAATACATACCTGACAAAGAATATTTTTAAAGCTAGTCGTATTTTCAATAATTACAATGGAAATTGTGACGTATTATGAAATTAATTAGGCTCAGTTTCCAATTCAATGCAAGTGGTCGCTAAATCGCCTCTACCTTGTAAGGGTTAAAGAAAGAAAGAAAGAAAAGTTTATTTTGGCTCCAAAATGTACCACCTAAAACTAAGACTAGAACTAGCACTAAAACTATGTTACTAGGTGACACGGCAGGATACCAAAAAGGGTCTCCACTCAGCATGTGTTGCCGCACATTATGTGCAGTAACGCTGGTTTTCTGTGGAGCCCAAACGTTAAATAAACATGTATGCATGAGCCAGTTACTTTGCCCTAGTCAGACGGAGAAAAAAAAATTAAAAAAAAAATTAAGAAATTAAAACCATAGACAAAGGGAGAATTGACGTGGCTCAGTGTAAAAGATAATAATACTTATACTGCTGTTGGTTGCGGTTGGTTAATGTTTATTTGGGCACAAACGGTACATTATTCTTAAACCTAAACATAGTTACAATTCGCATTAACCAATAAAGCTGTCACCAGCTATTAATACAATACGAATAAATAAATTAATAAAGGAATTGGATTTATTTTTTTTACTTGTGAGAGGAACATGAAATAGGTAACTGACATCGCATATGACTAAAAAATCTTGTTTACTTACAACAAGATTTTTTGCTGACTAATCTCGCTTTGTCAAGCAACCAATATACTCATGTATGTAGGTATAGGTACAGTCGAGTTCATAAAAAAGCAAAAAGTTGATAAAAAAATTCTGAACACGCTTCTAATAGAGTCGTGTTTAGATATAATTGATCAGATTTTTGCTTACAAGTTTATGAACTCGACTGTACAGTTGATGAAACTGAATCGCAACCAAGTGGGGATTTTTCATAATCAATTTCGTTATAATGTCTTTGGCAGATGTATGGGATGCCAATATGATATCAGTAGCAAAAAGGTTCCTTTCGGGTACGCGATTCAGTTTCTTCGACTGTACAAGTATAGGTACACGAATTTTCAAGTCAATCCGACCACTAGAAGTCAAATGTAACTCGCAAGATTTGATTACCGACAGACGCAGGGACAGAGAAACTAAATAAAAGCTTGTAAATAGGAACTCTTATAGGATTACTTCGTTACTCATCTATCTGTCAAGACTTTTTTTCTTAGGGATCTTGGTTGTATGAAGTTTAAGCTTATAAAAAACAAGGTAACAGTATACAGGAATCGTAAAAAAATACATTAGTTCACGTGTTCATTAAATATAAAATCTATAAAATGTATTTAATTATGTTAGCAATCAAAACCTATAGGGTAGTTCTCGCAAGAAACATTACTGCACTACTGAAGAAAAGTTCGAAAATCACGAAAATTCGAAAAAAGAGTTTGAAATCTGATTCGCAAAAATAATTTGCTTAAATTTAATTTGATTTAGTACCTACAGAAACTCCTGTGCAAATATGAGACGATTTGGACATTTTTTTTTTCTAAATGAGATCCGCGAAAAAAAGCTGTGGTGGCCTAGTGGTTTGACCTATCGCCTCTCAAACAGAGGGTTGTGGGTTCAAACCCCGGCTCGCACCTCTGAGTTTTTCCAAATTCATGTGTGGAATTACATTTGAAATTTACCACGAGCTTTGCGGTGAAGGAAAACATCGTGAGGAAACCTGCGCAAACCTGCGAAGCAATTCAATGGTGCGTGTGAAGTTCCCAATCCGCACTGGGCCCGCGTGGGAACTATGGCCCAAGCCCTCTTGTTCTGAGAGGAGGCCTGTGCCCAGCAGTGGGACGTATATAGGCTGGGATGATGATGATGATCCGCGAAACAAAAGAAATATTTGCAAATAACTACCTACCGAAAAGTATAAATGCGAAATTTGAGCTGAAAGTTCAGTCCAGCGCTAGTTTCATGTAAGAAAACAAAATTTAATATGTGAAACCAAAATAACATGAAAAAATTAAAGTCGTATTTCTAACATCAAAATGTCAATATTTGGTGCCCTTTCCGAGTAAACGCGAGGCAATCAACCATAAATCAACAACAATAATTCAATAGTCCGCCTAAAGTTCAAGCCCATCCTCTGAACCGTCGGCTACAAGCGCCACTAAAGTTTTTTCTTCCCAGCGGTTTAGGACCTCTCCACCTAAAGCCTCTTCTTAGCTCCGGTTCATTTTTGCACCCTTCTAGCCTCTACCTTTTTCTGGTCCAAATTACCGCTGTCAAAGTATCTTCCAGACGTAATTACACGAGTAATTTAATTATAAGCACTGCCTCGCTTTCCTTGTTGAAAAATTACGTAGGCATTACAGACTTCCAACTTTGAATGCCTAGAGACTTGTGCGAAGCGTTTTGTAAGTTCGAGCATTGTTTAAAATGTAAGTAGAACAATAGATCGCAAGTTCTTACGTTAAACTCAAAGTACGTCGAGTGAAGTTATTCCCTTGTTGCGAGTCCGTCAAGTTAGTTATGTTCTGATCGAGGAACGCGCGGCGAGGTCAATATTTCCATACTTCGTATCATAATATTCAGGCCCTATACTATATGAAGTGCAAAATTCGACCTTCATATATTGCCGTCCCGCTGATGCTAATATTATTTAATACGAGTGAGATGGACTGTACTATATGTACTTCCATTGTCGTATTTCGTAGTAGCCCCTCAGAATATTCAGAATGTAAAGTATACACGCACACGCTCGTGATTGCGCGCCAAAGAATCCGCGGGAAAAGTTTACGGTTGATTTTGTTGCCTTTGTTCTCGATTCCGCACAATGAAACAGCATTAATTAGATTTAAACGTGAATGTGGTTCATGAAATATGAACGTAAATATAATTCCTTAATTAAACGTTCACTGGTAGGTAAGTAATAAAGTTCAAGCAGGACGGACAAAAAAGCTTTTTGTAAGTAAACTTATTAAACAAAACACCGTAAATTTTGTTTTAATAACTCAATTTCCTCAGCTCCGTCTTATGTTTAGGGTGTCATTAACCTGAGCAGTGTACACAGTATCCAGTTACAAGTAATATCTTCGCATAAAGTGCTGTAAATAATTCCGCGGTTTCCTCCATCTCCGCGAGCGCGGGAACCCGCACAATTCCCTCAAATTTTCAGTCCAATTGGGTTATTAATATTGCTGAAACCCGTCGGCGGACGTGAATTAGGCGAAATTGCCCGACGGCAAATTCATTTGTATGACTTTTGCGTTCAGAAGCACTAGAAATTAGAATTGACAGAACAGTGTCACTCATGCCTATATAGGATGCCGTGAAACCACTTCAAAGCAAGTAATTGTCGAAGCAATCAACCCCTCGAACCGCTTGTCTAATTGCGATTAATTAGTAGGTGGTTTGGTATAGCACTATAACGACGTGACAACAATTTTGCCTCAAAGCTATTTTAAGTGAAGAATAATTTCATTTATTCTATTGCTTAGAAAATATCTACAATGAAACCAACTAGCCGCCCTACTTGTCTCTTTTCTACTTTCACTTTTTTATCAAAGTAATCCACAAAATCAATTTGATTCGAGCCGATATCAAACAAACTAAAGCCCATATTAAAGCTCTCAGCGCTCGAGAAAAATAAGGTTGTTAAATCAAGTTTTTTAGTGATCAAGTGCTTGAGTTCAATATCGGGCTTGAGTGAATTCTTTTCATAGGGCCTAGAAGCGGCAGGCTTGGTCAATAATAGATCTACTATATCACGTTAGATGTGCGGTTATTGCAATGATGCTGGTCGGAGCGATCGTTACGCGGCGTCGCTCTAACACCCGCATTACACCGATACATATTAACATTCAGGGACACACGTTCACCCGCAATGAACGCGTACGTGCTTCTTAATTAAAGGAATCTTTGCTTTTTATGTATCAAATAACAAAAGCATTTGAAAAAGTAACGGCCGCTCTGTAAAATTTAATTCACCAAATAGCTACTGAATCGTGAGGCCCAATAAATAAATAAAAGAACGTCGAACGAACATGAAACTGAAGCCTCGTTACATCAAGTATGCGTTACCGCTCAAGTGCACCAACATAAACATTGGCGTGCATCAGAGCAACAGGGTGGCGCTTAAAAACGGGAATTTTTGCTTTCCGTCTCACGTCCCGTTCTGGCGAGTGCAAGTTGAAAGGGACGGTGGCGGTTAGTAGGTTACGTAGGCTACGTAGGTTACGTACCAGAGGGCGGTGCGGTGCCGGACGGGTCTCCGGTGGACAGGTAGGGCTGTGCCGCGTGGCGCGTCGCGGACTAACGCGCGCTCCGGCCGAGCCCGCCGCCTCGCGCCTCCCCGGTGTGACACTGACATGCGCAAACTACCCGCTTTAGGAGCCAAAGAGAAAAGTTCGGGATAAAGAAAACTAGTACAAATGTTTGATGGTGAGAATATATTTTTAAGCGCTAATTTAACGAAAATTTATAAAAATGGTTTAATGGAAGCTTAGTGGCAAGCATCATATTATTTAAGTCGTTCATTAGAAATTTATTAAAATTTAGTCACTGAAATTTTGGTAATAATATTCAACACAATTCGCTCGCTTTGTAGTTTTGCAAATAGTTAGTATTCAGTAGACTTCAAACGCGTTTTAAAAACAGTCGTATGTGATACTTAAACAGTACATCCCCGCACAAGCGAATCTCCCCAAAAACCTGTAACCGGGTAGATTCAAGCGCTGGCCACACTGGCCCGCCCCGCGCCCCTCCGACCCGGGTGCTTCCGAATAATGCTGCAGGAAAGGGGTGCCCCCACCACCCGGAACACGGAACCACAGGCCAGTACCCTGCAACTGCAGTTAAAAAAACCTATTCAACTGTCCTTTGGTTACCGCGCACCAAATCCGGCGTTCGATTGTGGGAGGTTTAACCCGCGCTGTTGAATCCAAGTTAAAACTATCTGTGGCATCTGATATTTTTTAGGGTTCCGTACCCAAAGGGTTCCAACGGAATCCTGTTACTGAGATTCCGCTGTCAGTCTGTCTGTCCGTCCGTCCATCTGTCACAGGGCTCTATCTCTTAAGTCGTAATAGTTAGACACTTGAAATTTTCACAGATTATGTATTATTGTGGCCGCTATAACAACAAATACTAAAAACAGAATAAAATAAATATTTAAGAGGGGCTCTCATACAACAAACGTGATTGTTTCGCCATTTTGTGCTTGATAGACGCTTGAAATATTTACAGAATCTTCAGTTGTATAATCACTTTAAAAATAAAATATTTAGGGGGGGGCGCTCTCATACAACAAACTTGATTTTTTGCCGTTTTTTTGCTATTGTCTAATGTTGTATAGATAATGGTACGGAACCCTTCGTGCGCGTGTCCGAATCGCACTTTGCCGGTTTTTTAAAGTAATCACTGATAGTTGTAGATGTTTTTTTTTATATTTGTTTCCGTTGCAATGTTTGTTTGTTAAGGTCAAGCCTCACACGTCGAATTCCACAAATTTCTAGTGACCGGATTAACTTGAAATTTGGTCGTACGAGTCCATGTCAGTTTGCAAATAGCTTGTATCAAAAATAAAAATAAAATAGTAATAACTTTTGTATGAAAAAAAAAGATAATGTATTTCCATCGGGAGAAGTCGGAAATCGGAATACGACGGCACCCGAAGTGTCAATCAACTAAGTGACATTTCAAATCATATTTATGTATATAAGTTTGAGATACATGTATATCGGCGTGCTCATCCCTTTAAAGGATAAGCCCATTCAAAGTCAAAGTCAAAATATCTTTATTCAATTTAGGCTATAACCAGCACTTAGTATGTCAAAAAAAACCTCTGTTGAGAAGAATCCGACAAGAAACTCAACGAGGTATATTTTTTAAACAGATTTACAATATTATTAAATGATATGTATACATCACAAGTTAGTTCTATACATCATTACTATTAGTATGAATGAATATAAGGTGCTAACAAATTAGGTGCCAATATTTTTACAGCTGATAGTACTCGTGTCTAGGGGTGTGTGCTTAAAAACACCCTGTTAATGAGATTATTAATAGTCAGTGGTTAAGCTTCTTTGATTATCTTACAGAACCTCTTGACGAGATTCAAACACACGACATGCAAAAAAACTTTGGTCTCGTGTGACACATACAATTTTTCACCTCAGCAGCGAGAACATAATTTAATTTATAACATAAGAATAAAACCACATACCAACCTGTTTACAAAACAAACACATTTTTTTAAATATAATCCTATTATTAAGAAACAAATATAATAATCACATTTAAAGCCCTTACTCAAAAATGATACGTACTTACAGTCGCGATTACAATCTTTAGTCACCAGAAAGTTAAGAATGGCAAACATTGTTGAAAAGCGGTAAGTAGAGAGGTTTTGAATTGGGAACGAAAAAGTGTCCAGTAGGTACAATACAAATCTCATACTCATAACCACAGAGTACATTTTTATATAGGGTACTCATAACATGCATTTTAATTGGAACTTAGAACTTTTTTTTTTATTTTTTTTTTTTTTATTTGACTGGATGGCAATCGAGCAAGTGGGTCTCCTGATGGTAAGAGATCACCACCGCCCATAAACATCTGCAACACCAGGGGTATTGCAGACGCGTTGCCAACCTAGAGGCCTAAGATGAACTTACCTTAACTTCTTGTAAATACTGCAAAAAAGTCTCATCTTTGGGTCATTAAAAAGGTTGAATAATAAACGTATATATTATAAACCTTTAAATATGATTTTATTAAGATTTCTTTTACATAAACATAAATAGATCTTTTACAAATTCATTCAATTTGACAAATATTTATTCCAACTGTAGAGATAGTATACGGAATTCTAATATATAAAAAGACCGGGTAAATTAACATTTTGGAAATATTTCGTTTTTATGTAATGAGGGCTATCGCGTATGAATTCGCCAGTAGAGGCGCTAGTGTAGCGTGAGGTCTCCGAAATGTCAAATCTCATAGTTTTTGGGTGAGCTACGCGGGTTTATTTATAATTAGAATAATTTTGTGACTATTTTGTAATATATGAAATTAATTATGGCAAATATGCGTTCCGGGGCAATGAATGTCTGTGTTTTGAGACAGTTTTGTCTTTCGGAAACCTTTGTCCTCCCTTTTTTCCGAACAAAACGGGGACTATGTAACACTGTGGCGTGCTCGATATTTTTATGGTACGGTTTTAAGGTGTATTAAATATGATTTTAATCTAAACTTTGTTTTCACGCCCGTAATAACAGACTTTGAAAGCCATACTTAAAAACCTCACGCAACAGTGCGCCATCTAGTGAGACAAAAAACGATAGCCCTCATTTATTAGGTATCGATATATTTTTAATACCACAAATTTAATTTAAGATCAACACATTTGATCCTCTCTCTCACTTTTTTCGTGTTGAAGTGAATCAAAGCGAATTTCAAATATTTGGGATTCAGTCAGTAGACCCAACACTATACTCAGTATTAAAAAAAAAAAAAGTTACTTTGTCTCACGGAGTTAGCAAAATCGCTGCCTGTTTGAGGTGCTGAGGTGAAAAATGTATTTATATTTAATATACAGGTGGTACTATGTACCTATTTTTCAAGAGCCAAAGGAAGCTTTGTCGCTTCCGAGCAATTCAACTGTCTACGAACAAAACATCACGTAGATATGAAAATGCAAATCCAACTCCTTATTCATTAAAATTTTAAAACCTGATTTAGTTAGCTGTATAATGGATATTTAACAAGCTTTACAAAGTACCTACAAAATAATATAAGATTGCACCTCAAAAACAACAAACTCTTTCTTTGTGTAGTTTTGTAAAAAGACCGCCTCATAAACATACCCATCAGCATATGAAACTATTCAGCAGTTTCTACATATTTTGCAAGAAATCCCTTTCAGAATCCTGAGAAAACAAACTGCCGTAGTTGATCTCCATCATAAAACAGCACGAAATTCAAAGACAATCCAATAAAAATATTCCGAGTCCGTCTGAGAGCGAGATCTAAATTTCCATTACCCCATATTTCAGTCGGTGATGAATACGAAATTAAAATACTTCGACGAGAGCCGTTGTTCAATATCAACAAAGAAAACTTCATTATGCGAAGTTTAGTGGTACAGTCGTCGGGACTGCGGCTGTATAATCAGCCGCGTAAATAACCTAACGAGATACAGGAAAAAACGGTTATTTGTGATAAAGATTAACCTCGGTTTGGATGTTAACACGACTTCAAAAGAGTAAAGGGAACGAGGAAAACGTTCCGAATTATTTTGATCGGAAAACATGGCGATAACGTTTAACTTGCACAGTAAATTCTTATTTTTATAAAGTGTTTTTCCTACTTCAGCCACTATTTTTTAGTAATAGTCGTAAACATATCCAAACTTGGTTAGAAAGGTCTGTTTTATCAGATCGAAGACGCTGATGCAAACAAACATATAAACTTCTTCTTCTTCTTCTTTACATACCTACCGTATGAACAAATATGTAGGAGTAAAAGCAAAGGTATAAAAATGTGAAATTTCGTAAGTTTACTTATTGCCCAATCATATTAAGTACTAATACAAGGTGACTAGTAATTCGACCTATTCCAACCAACGACATAGTTCTTAATCTCAAAAACTACATAACCGATTTTAATTAAACTTGCACTTTTTCCTAAGTTGGACTACTAGTTCAACTAAAAAAAAGTTTTGCAGTCTGACTTATATTTTTTGAGATATACGCGGACAAACACACCTTCATACAAAAATAATCGCTTACCATCCGGAGATCCGTCTGCTCGTTTTCCCCCTATTCCATAAAAAAAACATAACTTCCTTGTATTGACATCGGTTATGCTGCTAATTCTAAAATGTGAGTACAGTGCTTACTTAATGATACTCACATTACGAATACACAAGTAACGATATGACTCGAAAGCCATTACGAGCTAAAGAGATCAGAAGTTATTACTGTGATTAATGTTCAGCTTTACTGTCCCCGTGACGCCGTAAACTTGTTTACGGGCTTCTGTACTGCTTGCTCACTAAGTAGGTATGTATCAGCCGCGTGGTGCCCTGACAACTGGATTCCCACCGGCACCCTGTATGTACCACAAAAGTTAAAATGCTTCAACTCCAAATTGACACTTTTTTGTATGAGAAAGTTAACAATTATGTCGATGAGATTACCCGAGTCGAATATGTACTCTAATGTTGTAAACTCAAAATCTTCACTCAAAACGATATCATGGGCAAGATGCCCATAAATTTTCCATTCATTAGGAATTACGGCTACAATCGTTTTTGTATATCGAGAAACGGTAACTAACTAATCTATTGTATAAAGTGTGTAAAAATATAATTCTGTGGTTACTTTAATATAATACTTTGTAATTTACTTTAATTAAGGCTAGAATAAGGTAGCACAGGCTAGGGCATAAAGTTTCTCTAGATAAGACAGTAATAAGCAAAGCTTAAACTGCGGAATTAAGATTAAAATATTAAAGTAGAATTTATTAAATTTTTCTGTGGTAAACATAATCCTTTGAAATAATATTAAATGTTGTTATACCGATGATTACACACCCTGTAGATACTTTTATTTACAAATATGCTTTTTTTATTTAACTAAAGCTTAAATGCCACCGTCTAGACTAGACTGTGATATGCGACTTCAGTTAATAAATTACAGAAATCAGTTCCAACCAAACTAGCAATAAGTAAACTACGTAGGCAAAGTTGCCTATATTGATTGTTGAGGCATATGGAATGGCATATTAACATTGATAATATCCAGCAACATGTTTGTACATAATCACAAGCAATTATTGCCTACTTTGACAAGATTCCATTCTGTGATACGAAAACATGATGACACTTAGACAGCTTATGCTTGTTGAATTTAAATACAGTCTTATACATTTTATTCATTTATTTCTAAAACATTCAAACTCCGAAGAATTCAGTCTCTTGAGTGTCCCAAAAGTATATTTACGCGTGCCTACTCCCTGCTCCCAGATGCCTCCGAATGAGGGAGCTTCCGGGCTGTCAATAGCGGTTCCACTGACAACGGGGAATTGATATATAAATAGAAGTGCTGCCAACGAAATAAGGTGGTTCGAGGCATATATCTTAGGAACGAACGAAACACAAACACAAATTGTGCACAAAGAAAGATAAGAGAGGAAAGCCCTGTTAGTACAAGTCGATTCTCAAGAACTGGCACAAATAAATTGAATGAATGAATGATAATGTCACAAAAGTATTGAATACAAAACTACTATTAAGTAAAACATGAATACAAGTGAAAATCGTATTTTTTATAAAATTGCATCGAAACAGTTAAATTTCACATGAATTTCGCAACATTTTGCCGTAATTTCGCGGATTGCGGCTCCACGATGGTAAAAATATTTGTAGCCAACTTTCAAATTTACCTTTCTGCCATATGTTTTACCAACTTATGTAAAATATTAAAAAGCCCCTGTATAAGAACGGCTCTCATACCGTGACGAGTGACATTACTTTCATTCAATTCATTCGTACCAGCTCTTATGAAAACTACGTATACTCGTATTTCTAGTGAAGCAGGTATTTGAAAACTGAGGTAGAGCTTTTGAAGGGGTGATAGTCTAGGGGTGGTAGCCTAGTGGTTAGACCTATGGCCTCGTACGCAGAGGGTTGTGGGTTCGAGCCCAGCCTGGCATATCTGAGTTTTTCCGGATTCATGTGCGAAATTACATTAAACTTTACGGTAAATGGAAACATCGTAAAAAAACTGCACACATCTGTGAAGAAATTCGATGGTGTGTGTTGTGTGTGAAGTTCAACACTGTACCGCTGAACCACCACGCTTGAAAATGACAGAGATATCGAAATTACCTATGTTATTACGCGTATACACCAACCATTGAGAACCGTTTTATCGAAAAATCATAACAATTTAACCTTTATTAATGGAGTTATTATTTTTTTAAATTTTCTCGAGCAGCAATGTAATGCAAACATTATTTGACGTTTCAGAGAGACAGCAAATGTTGGTGTCAGCTGTAAGTTGTTATCTTTGTTAGCGATACATTGCGTGCCGAATTAATTTGTATGAGAAAAGTTTTGTTTTAATTAGGAATACTAATTTACGTTCAGCTTTTCTTAAAATATATGTTCATATGGAAGTCACACGTTGTATATTCATACTACTTATAAATGCGAAAGTGTGTGTGTTTGTTTGTTTGTCTGTCTTTCACGTCGAAACGAAGCGACGGATCGACGTGATTTTTGGCATAGAGCTAGTTTATGGGCCCGAGAGTGACATAGGCTACTTTTTACCCCGGAAAAATGCACAGTTCCCGAAGGAACAGCGCGCGACTCAATATAGAAGAATTGCTCGTTTAAAAACATAAAAATTGTCTACACCGCTACCAAAACCAGCGGAGCAAGTTAAAAAGCGCGCAATGTAGTAACGAAGAAGCAAGGAAAAAGAAACGAATCGATGAATTAATTTTACAAAAAACTGGCCAAGAGCGTGTCGAACACGCCCAAAATAGGGTTCCGTAGCCATTACGAAAAAATTTAGTAATATTTTTCTGAGGATTTCGTATTTTATACGGAATCTTCCAAGTTAAGGTATATTTTTATACCTCATACTCATAAACTTCTAAGAATTCTCAAGCAAACTTAGCCGTTATAGTTTTCCTTGAAAGTTTGATATACTTACTTACTACCATCCTGAATTTTTTCAAATTTTTCCACCCACCGGTTTAGATTTTAGAGGCGGGGGGACGCTCGATTTTAATGAAAATTTGCACTTTAAAGTTGAATATTTCGCAAACAAATTACGGCATCGTCAAATCGTCTTAGCAAACCCCTAATGGGTTTAAAAGACCTATCCAACGATACCCCACACTATTTTTTTTGAATTTTTTACTGTACCATTTGGTCGGCATACCTAGTTATATTATAGTTTATATATATATCCGTGCAAAATTACAGCTTTCTAGCATTGATAGTCCCTGAGAAAAGCCGCGGACGGACAGACAGACAGACAGACAGACAGATAGACATTGTCATTTTTGCCATTTTAGCTCGGAACCCTAAAAAACAGCAAAGAAGTAAATGAATTAGAATCTTACTCCGACCGACGTTCATTATGTCTATTTGAAGCTGTATTTTATTAGTTTGCTAGTTCTCGAGAAACATTGAAGTACCTACTAAGTTAATGGGGAAAGTTGACTGTTTCTCATTTCATTATTTTTCATTATTATATTTTCTCGATACTTAAATACAATAAACTGCATGAGTTGTTCATACAAAAAAAACCTCGTTTGTGTCAATTGGAAAAATATTTATCTGTAGTACGTTATTGCTATAACAATTGGATTGGAAATAATAAAGTGAACACAAGGGTAAAGTTAAAGGAATACAATATAAGTGACGATAAACGATACTGGAGTCATTGTTTACTTATTAGAATAAAACACTTGTTTTTTTTGATAGACTTAAAAAGAGATGCCAGGCGCCATTATACAGTTTTAGAACTTTTCAATCATTCCAAATAGTTCTATTTTAGAGATTTAGCGACTGCGAAGAAGGAGGGTTATTGTATTTTTTGGCCTGGTTTCAGACACCACAAGCCACATTTTTTAGCGATCGTATAAATACAAGGTTATCTTTTAAATTATGTATTTTTAATATTTTTTAGCGGCTGTAAACACCTCAAGTCTCGTTTTCATTTTATAATGTTTTTCCTAAAAAAAAACTACACTAGTCCTACTTTTAAATTGTAAACCGATTCAAGTCGCTCTAGCTAGAGGCTCCACCAGAGGTGTAAATCCGACGTAATCAGATTGCGATCGGCGATAGCTCCTCAATGACCCCGCTAACAAAGATGCACGCCGGTGCCACTAATTAAATGGAAGCTTTTCAATGCAATACAACTGTAATGAAATTTACTTACTTGTATAATTTGGCTAGCAACTATACACAGCACAGAAGCAAGACTTTGGCCCAAAAGGGTCTTGTAGTAAAAGCCTTGTGGAACCCTTAGCATATTATGTATGTGATGATGGAAAGAGGACGTTAAGGTGGTTGCAGAAACGAATAGGGTAGAATCCTGAATAAAAAAAAGCTATTTAGTTCTTCAGTTACATTATCAGAAAATATTGGACACGCATTTTTTCTTTTCTCAATCAAACAATAGTAGATTGTACAACAAGAGCATAAAACGAGCCATTTTACCCAAGACATTCATATAGCATCGTCGCAACTAACAGTTGACCAGTTGTTGGTCTAACAACTGGTAGCATGGTGTACGGTTGTATCACTCTGAAGATGAGCTCTGGTTGAGTTCAAAACGCGTCAGTGTAATGTGGTGGTGGTGATAGATGGTTTTGTGTGATTTGTGTGTGTTCTTACAGTTTGGAGGTGGAGGAACTGCATGAACACGCATATTTTGCATAAGCTTAGCTATCGTAAGTTCGCGGGTGAGCAAGGAAATTATTTTAGTTCATTGATATGGACCTCTGCAAAGTAACGCCTGATTCAATAAATTATAAATCATTTGTAACCCTAGATAAGTTTACTTCTCAGCAGAATTATCTACATTACCACCAAGGACCATAATGGTCCTTGTTACCACGTATTTTATCCTTACGGGAAACTCAGTGCGAATATTCAATGAATTTTTGCGTGTCAATAGTCGAGCCGAGCCCGAAATGCGTGACATTTCCGAAGTCGACCCCCGTTATCGCTCAATCGAGCTCTATAAAGACAACTAAGCTGTTTGTTCTGGCCAATTTACCCCCAAATACTTACGTGTTTGCACCATGCAAAGCCATTTGGTCCGGGTATGATAATGAACGTGTAAATGAACGAATAAAGTGATTATTTAATTATGGGAATACTGCTGATCAGTCGTATTAAGTAATTAAACACGTTAAATGATTGATTTCATTGGTGTTTAATGGAATGTCCCGTTTTTAGGGTTCCGTAGTCAACTAGGAACCCTTTATAGTTTCGCCATGTCTATACGTCTGTCTGTCCGCGGGTAAGCTCAGAGACCGATAGTACTAGAAAGCTGTAATTTGACATGAATATAGTACCTACATATCAGTCACGCCGACAAAGTGGTACAGTAAAAAAAAGTAAAAAAAATTTTTTTCGGGATATCGTTGGATACCATTGAGGGGTTACTAAGACATTTTTTCTATTTAGTGATCTGTTTGCGAAATATTCAAACTTAAAGTGCGAATTTTCATTGAAATCGAGCGATATTTTTTGCTGTCAATGTCATTCATTTTTTTTACATTCCAACTAGTTATGCTAAAAGGCGGGTGATTGAATAAAGTTCTCTGCCTATTACAACGTATCATACCATGTCCGTAATAACAAAGTTTCAGGCAAAACTATATTATTTGTATTGAAAAGTATGAGACCCGCTAGCACGTTTCCTAACCAACCGTCGCCGCCGCGTGTCATGTATATCGCTTGACATTCCATTCCTGACACCTTCGTATTACGGTCATGGCATGAATAGTGTGTTGAGTAGAGACCTTAAAAGTAACGCGAAAATAGCATATACGAGGTAAAACAGGAATTATAGTATTTTATGCAACAGTTGTATAATAGGGTGCAAAAAAGGTGAGTGGCGTGAGTAAGAATAAGACGCCAAGAGCTTTTTTTGACTTGCTTAGGTATACAACGTTGCATACAATACTTTTGCTTCGACTGGGTACAATTACAATACAAAATTAGAGAAATAGTAAACTTCAAACTTTTTCATACTTTAGTAAAAAGTATGGCAAACGCAAAGAGAAGGTAAACAACAATACACAAGTGAGAAATATGAAAATGTCAAAATTTGTCTAAGTTAAATTTTGTTTTTGATTAACGTTTACTTGCCCGTGACGATGTTAAAAATACGAGTTACTTATGTTGGCAGGCTATGGATTATGTTCGAAAAGTTTTTATTCTGTATAAAAACCATATAAAATAAAATATGTAACTGGCTGCACCTGAGCCTGTCCGAACGTACGGATTAAGAAAAAAATTAAGTGGTTGCGTTATCGTTTTAGCAACATTACGATACGATGTATAAGTGCTGTTATGGGGAATAGACAATATATATAGACTTTTTCTCAAACATGCTCGGAAATGTATGCGTTAATGTCACGAAATAGAGACATGAAGTTTCTCATTTATGGCTCCCTACCACCTCCCTACATAACTTCTTGGCCTAGGTATGTATGAAAATCCATTATTGTCCGCTAACTTTTTAAATTTGCTTACTAACATTAAACTGACAAAGGAAAAATTACGAACAGCCAACCACCACTACTCTGTATGTAAGCATTTGCGATACTGCGATGCGATGCGATGCGATGCGATGCGATGGATGGATGGACGGATGGACGGACGGACGAACGGACGGACGGACGGACGGACGGACGGACGGCCGGATGGATGGACGGACGGATGGATGGACGGACGGACGGACGGATGGATGGACGGACGGATGGATGGACGGACGGATGGATGGACGGACGGATGGACGGATGGATGGACGGACGGACGGACCAATGGAGGGACGGACGGATGGATGGACGGAAGAATGGATGGACGGACGGATGGATGGACGGACGGATGGATGGACGGATGAATGGACGGATGGATGGACGGATGGATGGGACGGACGGACGGACGGACGGACGGATGGCTGGATGGATGGATGGATGAAATATTTCCTCACATTGTTTGAGAAAAGCACTATACAAACCTCGGCCAGAACAGGGATTGCTAGACTCGTTTTATCGTCTACCCCGAACTCGTCCATCAATCCCTTACTTCATGGCCTCTTCAGTAATGTACTATTCCAGAATCTTGTTATGTATGCTGTTATATTATTGTTCATGATTAAGTAAATCACACATTACAGTATAGGAGTAGAAAAAGTATATAAATTACGATATCCTGTTGATACATTTTAAATACGTAAATCCCACGGTACCTATCTATTTTATAATTAATAAGTAACAGCAACAGCCACAAAATACCTACAGCTTCGCGTTTAATTTTATTTTTTCCAAAAACAAAATAAATCAGCGACATTTATTCAATATTAACATTAATTATGTACATTATTACTGCAAACCAAATTAATAACGGTCGTTTAACATTCTAAGTGCTCAATTAAATTGACAACGCAGCAGTCAGCACTAATTACACTAATTAGCGAATTAAGGGAACACAACAAGTCAGTTAATGCCGCCTGGGACATGTCGCGACGTATAATGGAACTAGGTTAGTGATTCCATTACTTTACAAGGTACAGTTAAGTTGTATACATACTTAAATTAATTGGGTGACAGCGACACAATGGCAGGAAGGTTCACTAATGTTTCGCAACTATAGTCCATTCAGGATAACATTGGACTCTAGAAGATCACAGAAGAAGTGTTTCTGTACATTTTTTGTGAAGTCGTAATAATGATGATGATGATGAATAAAAGAAGTAATAAGATGAAGTCATAATTTTGTTTACTTTGTAAGTAGATTATGACGTTATTTACTTACAAAATAACACAATATTAATACGTAGGTAATTTGCTACATAATAATATTCGATTTATATTTATACATAGTTTAATAAATAAATATCACGGGACAATTCACACCAATTGACCTAGTCCCAAAGTAAGCTTAGCAAAGCTTGTGTTATGGGTACTAAGCAACGGATAAATATACTTAATTATATAGATATAGATACATACTTAAATACATATTGAACACCCAAGACCCGAGAACAAACATTCGTATTTTTCATACAAATATCTGCCCCGACACGGGAATCGAACCCGGGACCTCAAGCTTCGTAGTCAGGTTCTCTAACCACTAGGCCATCTGGTCGTCTAATAACTGTGTTTCGAGGACTCATCCGCTCTCAATTCCTGTTTAAAAATATTCTACTCGTAGTTACTGCTATGAGTTCAAGCTTTTTTCCATTCCAAATTTCATCGAATTTTGATCCAAACTGGCGATTAAAAGCTATAAATTTATAATGTACAGAATATTTCTTGAGTTAACAATATAATAAACGTTCTGTTTCTTGCAGAATGTTCTTTACCTTTGCCTATTTAGGTATTTTATAGGAAGACGTTTATGTTTTCAACAAAATAGTAAGGTTTTTTTTGTTTTTAAATTATGATATGAAAAATAGCAAAGTTAATATCACTAATATTAATTATAATTGCGAAAGTTTGTAAGTCTGTACGTTTGTTTGTTATTTGAAGAAATTCGGTATACAGATAGTACAAGTCCCGGGAAAGGACAAAGAACGCCTCGGGCCTCAAATAGTCTTAGTCCGACACTGTTAACAGTGTTTAAAACTTCTGTTTTTTACATGGTTCTGTCATCGGCAAATTTAGTCGGAGATATACTCGTAACGTAAGCGTCCCAGTGCTCGACACGCAAATGCCCAATAGACGACACCCTGCTGTCACCTCTATTGCTAATGGCATAAGATTAAAGCCCTGCTGGACTGGAAAACCCAAATTTTACAAATTAAAAGTTATTTATTTTTAATAACACGCAAAATACGGCGACTGGCGTCGTCCACTTGTAATATTTTACTTATTCTGGTGGTGAAACTACATGTTCTTAAAAAGTCACATTTATTTCGAGCCAGTGCCCAATAAAAATAAGATATGGGCGTACAATACGGAAATTAACGTTGACTTCAAACTTTATTAACTTAGATAGCTATAGTTTTCCCCCACAGTGTTGTCCTGGTAGCAATTGCCGTTGCGTCTACATAGTAAAGAGAACATTTGTAATAAATTTTATCTACACACATATCATAAACCTTCTGAAATATGTTCAAAAAGCGGAAATTATAACCAGCATGAAGATAAACTGTTTCGTTAGAACTAATTTCTTGTCTGTACCAAAGTTACTATTAGTACATTACTGTAGAGGCCGGGAAGTAGGATCCATATCCCTCGCATCCCTATCCAGCCTCGCTACGCTCAGCCGTCTATATCTGCTTGGCCGGCAACCCCACGTTCCGGCCGAGGCTAGCATAGTGCTTTTCTCAAACATGACGTGAAATAAAATAAAATAAAATGTCAAGTGCGAGTTGGACTCGTACATGAAGGGTTCTTTAAACAGTTCAGTAAAAGTTTTTCTTAAAATTCATCTAATATATATTTTTTTTACTTTATGCCCCTGGTTACCAAAGTACTCGTCAAGACGAATCAAACGAGTCCAAGCTCGATGCGGTCGTGTCGTTTATCACAGAGTTCCTATGGTCACCCGCTAGCTTTATCATCAGATCAACTCGCGTGTAAAATTTCAGCTCAATCGGTTGAAGATATCCACTTCAAATTTGAGTTGAAGATTCCATCCGAGCAAACATTACACTGCAAATAAATATAATGCTTGCAATAAGTTTTAGTTTAAAATATCATTTTTACAAATTAAATTACATTTACAATACAAGCTTTTTTTGCCGGATGTACTTTTTGTTGACTGTACTTGCATTGTCATCTAAACTACATATCTGTACCAAATTTCAAGTTGCGTTGGAGTTTCCTCCTGCAGAGACGATCCTGGCAGAACCAGCAAGATGTCACTACCAGATTATTGTATTGTCACCAAATTTACATAAGTATGCCAAATTTCAAGTCGATCGCACCACTTGAAGTGGATAAAATTTAGCTTCCAAGATTTGTTTGACCCAAACAAACAATAATAAATAAACAAACAGTGCAAGCTAAAGAAAAGCTTCTAAAAATACCTATCGCCGAAATGTAAGCACTTTTGCAAGTAGGTATTTCGAATAAAAAACTATTTGAATTCTCATCCTCTTTGGTTCTGTCTGTTTACTTCTGAAACCATTGCCCGCGCCGCGCGCGACTCTAAAAAAAATGGCTGTCAGCGCGGTTCATTTGTGGGAAATTCGGCGGACTTCGTATGTTGGGTAATTAAATAATAAGAAGCTCGACTAGTGTGAATAAATTTTAAGCTGTATTATAAACCTTGTAAATAGTGTTAAATATTTAGTATGATTTTTTTAGTGTAAAAAACAATAGGTAAACATAGTGATTAGTACGGTGTGGAGTTGGCGAGCGCTTTATCAAAGTTGGCTTCGTTGAGGTTTATGGTTCATAAATTGCTTTATTAATTTTGCACAAAAACGAATAAACCACACAATCAGACGGTCACTATATTATATTATCGAAGCTTTTATAAAACATCATTAAAATCGTCAACTTAAAGGTAAATATTCAAACGACATAGCTACCCGTCGCTAGGCGACTCGGTCGCCTTAGCAACGGCTAATAACGCCTAACAACCAAAAAACGCTGAAAAAAACACGTTTCTTGGTCATATGACGACCCCCTTTAATTTGGGTCCCGTTGGCACCCTTTGGGTACGGAACCCTAAAACAATCAATCAAGCTAGCGGGACGCTGGTCTCGTCGCCCTGTTGTGTGCGCGCGTGTCGTGCTGGCTGGCTGGTGCTGCTGGCGTAGGCGGTGCCGCAGAGCGCGCGTTGAAACAAAAGACGGTCGCATTGCCGACCACTCCGGCCAGCAGTCGGGAATGTTGTATGAAATCTCTTTGCAGGCCGCTAGAGTGACCGCGCGACGGCAGCCGAGCCGCAGCGCCTGCAGCGCGATAGGTACTTCCCGGCCTATTATTTGTAACACAACGGCAATATTTCATGTCATGTTTGAGAAAATTAAATTTATTGCATCGAAATCGAATTTATTATGACATTCAAATTACGAACAACTTTTAAAAACAAAGCAATTCGACTGTATCTCTATTCGTAATCGAAATGTCAATTGCAAATAAAATTTTGATAAATCTCGCACGGTACTTGACATCTAACGATATGAGAATTTGGGGCCATGTCTAGTTTGTCTATGAATTTAAAACTACAGTTGCGTGATAATGTGCGTCAGAAAAGTTTTCATTTAGCGCCACTTTTGATGTTCAAGCTTGTATTGTAACGAATATTAGTTTGTTTGTTTATATGTAATATGTGCAAAGATAAAGCAGTGTATGTAACTGTATATAAATAAATACACATTACATAACAATCATAAAAACTACTAATTATTTCTAGATGGATTGTAAATATGGTAAGTAAACCGTGTTATACCCCACAATTAATAATAAGAGGAACACAAACGTTAACCCTTGTATTTCCTCCCAGAACCGAGCAAAATTAAATGTATAAATACGCAGGAAGTTCCAAAATAAATAAGACAACATTTTATAAAGCTCTCCTGAAAAACTGGCATTTTTAATTACAGTAATTCTAGAAAAGCATCGAACGTGTAATTGCTACAAAGTACCCGACCGTAACCGACACTTTCAGCGCGGGCTGTACAAATGTATGCACAATTAGGTACTTACCCAAAAAGGGAAATTAACCGAAAATTACCGACATTGTGATGTGTGACAGAAGACAGAGTAGTGGAATCTGACCCATTAGTCCTTTGACAATTCCAAACATTTCAGAGGAAGGGTAACGTTTACCCGACGCCGTGGCTATATTAAGCTAATTATAATTTCAGCTCCGTTCGTAATGTATACATAGGAGGTGGTGGATCAATAGACCTGCAAACAGAATAGCCAATTATGTATAAGTACAGTTACCGCTACTGTCAATTCTTGTTGTATATTACTTATAGCGGAAGATTTTCTGAAACGGTGGTGGGTCTTTGTTATTCGAGACATTTTAATGGTGACATTTTAGATTCTTTTATAGACGTCATGTACTTTTACTAGATAATCTGGTAACTTTAACAAAATCTTCTGCCATGTCAACAAAAATTCTGATTTGGGACCATTTCGTGACTAGGAGTAATTTTTATTTCTTCATGTTATGTCACGAATAAATGTTTCTCTTTCTTAATTTTCTTTCTTTAAAGTCGAATTTGCTAGTGTTTTGTATTGCATAGAAATACCTCAAATTATCTATTCTATCTAGTGAAACAATGTTTTGGGAATTGTTTTTGTGATGGCAAAACTAGTCTACTGACCCAGCTTAAGAGGGTAAGAAAGCACCAAATGTTCTATTGGTTTTTGTACCAGTATGTTTTCTAGATATGAAATACATACGTTTGTAGTATCTTTCATACACAATACATACACATATTCTTTCTCTTAACTTTCTTAATATGAAAAAGTACATTAAGTTTTGATAGAAAAATAAATATATGAATTAAGTAGGTAATAGGTGCTTTAATTTGTTGCAGCATTTTGACCGAATGCTAATTGTTTAAGTGTCGCTTAAGCTTGCTTATGGAAGAAAAAAGTGTTATTCAGATCGAGATAACTTCCAGAAACTAGATCCGCAAGTTTACTTGGCTTCAGCCGAATGTCTATGTTTCGTATTGGCGGCTTTTTGGACCTCGCTCAATTCGAGAGTTCAGCAAACGCCGCAAACACCAGGAAAGCTTTCTAAAGAGCATCCGTTCGTAACACTTGTCACTGATGCCTTTAAAGTAAGGATATTCTTTTTATTTAACACCCTATATTTTCTGTAATATGGAAACGTATTCAAATAAAATACTTTTTTCTGCACAAGTTGCAGAAATACAAAAAATCTGAAAAAAAAATACAGAAATTCTGGGCAGTTGAACAAAGAACTGCATGCAAAGTTTAACCATTATTAAAAAACCAGTCAAGTACGAATCAGACTTGCACGCCGAGGGTCTTATACAAATTTGAAGCCTTCTCGTAAGAAAAATATCCGCATTGTGGAATAATTTAGATGATGGTCACTGAGTCAAATTCCAATGTAAAGCATTTAAAAGGGTGTTCAGTAAAACTAATTCAACCATCTGCTAAATATTCCACGTCAATTTTAAAAGCTGTCTTAGATAGGTGCCTATACATAATGCAACGTAGTAGATACTTACCAAAAAATATCTAAGGCTATAAAATACTCATAAAAGAACATAACTCTGTCACCCTCACCTCCAACCATAACAAGCTAATCGAAATTCTTTGGGGCAATCGCCGAAATTCTCGTGTGTAATTATTTTGCTCGTCTCCAAAACTTTTTCGCGACGTAATTCAATGTCATTTTTACAGCGAAAAGTCTCCAACAAAAACGCGGCGTGGGTAACAAAGTTTTTGTCATTTGAACTTATCCGAATCGTGAATTTGCGTAGGTATTTCATATGACACGAGAATTTCGAAGATTGGTGTAAAAGTTTAATGGCGTCGGCGAAGTTACGGTCTTTTACAGGTACTTTGAACTTTCAATTTGCAACAGTTTTGTATAAAAAATGCAAGAGCTCTGGTACGCGGTAACTAGAAACTTCTACAGAACTTTTGGATGGTTCGAAGCTATACCTATTTACATAAATGGAGTTGCATCGCAGACACCAAACAAACAAGAATTAAAAATAGTAATAGGACTTTAAAACTTAAAAAAAAAACTTTAATTACACACTTAATTATCATAACGGAAACCGGAAATTATGACCAGCTTATAGACAAACTGTTTTGTTAGAACAAATTTCTTATCAGCATAAATATTATTGGATCTAAGTCGATTTTATTAGGTTTACCAAAGGTTACATTCAAATTTCGAACATCTCTCAAAAACAAAGCAATTTTATTAGACCTTAAACCTGGCATCAGTCGAGATGACGTTCCATCCGAAAGGTATATCATACATACTTTAAAATAAAAACAATCTCGGTGCGAACAAAATATTGATCGTAGTGTAACCGCACCGAAAAATCTTGTTAACAGAATAACCCATACAAAAATGAGCTGTCGCTGTGTAGAGCCCCGCAGGCTAACAATACGTTTATTTGTATGAAGCCTCCATTGTCCGGAGCTCTTCAATTTTCCGCGGCAGCCCTCGATGCCCACTCCGTTTCATTTGCGAACTATGCATTGTTGACTGCTAATCATATTCACGCTGTTCTATTTTCCCCGTGAGTAAATCAATGATGAATAAAAAATAACTGTTATGTGAATACTCGATGTGCATAATAATTTATAATAAATAATTTACTGGAAACTAAAAATACTGTTCCGTTAACTTACTTATTCACAAGTGCTTTTAATCTCTCGAGGAAAATTTTGTCAAATAAATTTTATTAAAGGGGTTCAAATGGGGTGTATAAATGTCCAGCAGTGGACGGCTTTCAGTTGATACGACGATTGATTAATACTATTCACACGTTACTTTATAGAGGTTCATAAGTATCTCTTACTAGTCTTTGTTCATAACGTTGAACTACAAATTACTTTGCTCCTCCGCTGTCACATTCATTACCGCTATGTGTGTATGTAGCTAAAGTGAATAAAGATGGCCCACTTGACAGCACAAAATGAGGGTGAGCTCTTTCCCGGCTCGGATAACACCGACATGGACGGTATTTACCGACCCTGTTTTTTGTGTACACGCCCATAGAAACTGACAGGAGCTTCTATGGGCGTGTACACGAAAAATAGGGTCGGTATTTCCAACCCGGTATTATCCGGGCCGGGAAAGAGTGTCACCCGAAAATGAGTCTGAATACCGGCTTCAGGCGTACCTTCTTATTAATTATGCCAACCCTAAGGAAGACAACAGTTACGCTTGAGACGTTGCAACAATATCGTCGTATCCCATCACTACTACTATGGCAACAACAACAACAAAGAAGCAGCCCCATTTTCACTTGTAAATATGCAAATTTGGCGGACAGCTACGTGTTAGCTGCGTTTGCTGTTGTCTCTTGGGCCGAGAGACCTGAAGCTGAAAATCTCTTTAAATTTTTAAAAATGCTGGTCTGATCTACAGGTGAATAAAAAAAATAAAAAAGTTTCTGTCTGAGGATTTAAATATTGGACATCGGAAGCGGAAGATTTTGTAAATAGTTCTGCAAATAATGGTCCATTCAGCACGCCGCCCGTATAAACCCAGCTGTGAATAACAGGATAATCAGGCTTTTCTTGAGACTTCAGCCATCACTTTAACTGCTCATGGAACTAGAATATAGTAACGACCAAAGGTTCAGTTTTCGGCCAATCGCTGGCCGAAACCTCTGCTTCGCCGAAACTATGTGTTCGTGGTTTGTTGCGTTTCATTCGGGTGAATAACGTGTTTACCTGTTGGGGGAGGCCCGTGTGCACGTCTTTTAGCTGATGATGATAAAGACGAAATAACATAAATAAAGAACATTGTTGTTACACTCTCGTGTTTTATTTCTATTGAACATACTGCTTAACAGCAGCAGTAAATATTCAGCAGATTTTAACATGCTAAAATTTATTTATTTATTTATTCCACTAATTCCACTAATTTCCACTTTTCCACTATTTCCACTAATATATATGCGAAAGTTTGTAAGTCTGTTTGTTTATTTGTTGTTTGTTACTTCATCACGTCTAAAACGCTGAACCCCTTAGATGAAATTCGGTATACAGATAGTTTGCGTCCCGGGGAATGACATAGGATAGTTTTTATCTCGGAGACTCTCATAGTTCCCGCGGGATAGTGAAAACCGAATTCTACGCGCGCGAAGTCGCGGGTACCGTATAGTCTAATATATAAAATTTTCGTGTCACAGTATGTGTAACAAACTCCTCCGAAACAGCTTAACCGATTTTTATAAAAATAAATTGTGTATATTCGGTAGGTCTGAGAATAGGACGTTCCTAAACAGTTTTTCATACTTCTATGCGGACGGAGTCGCGGGAAACAGCTAGTTAGTTATAAACTTAAGTGTTACAATAAATTTTGTTAACGTATTAAATACAAAACACATATAT
This sequence comes from Choristoneura fumiferana, assembly GCF_025370935.1. NCBI lineage: Eukaryota > Metazoa > Arthropoda > Insecta > Lepidoptera > Tortricidae > Choristoneura > Choristoneura fumiferana. The sequence goes on along the minus strand of NC_133489.1, from coordinate 19,300,906 downwards.
CTAAGGCCATGTTTACATTAGCACTATTTATAAGACCAATTTTACCAAATCTAAAGCATAATAAACTATTTTTCATTTCGGCCTAATCTGGAACCAGAGCCGAAGATTTGGTTTCGGTTTTGGCTGAAAAATCATGTTTCCGTAGGACACTAAGAATTTGTAATTTTAAATCCACGTCTGGACTTTTCTTTCATTATAAATTCTTACTCGAACTTCTCACAATGTAGTATTTTTTTTATGTATTTCATGGGGTGACAAACGAGCAAGTGGGGCGCCTGACTGTAAGCGACACCCATGGCTATCGCAACACGAGAGGATTACAGTCGCGTTGCCAGCCTATTAACAGGGGAGAAATAAAATACTTCGTGTAATTCGGGTTTGCGATAAATTTCACCTGCTGTTTTGCTCTCAATGCCAGAATACAGGAGCGCAAGCACTGCCATTTGGCGGCAGGATTAGCGGGTTGATTGCTAACCTTCCGACGACCGGACCTTTTGCAAGATCCTACCACTTGCAAGTTTAGTAAAAAACTTAAAATCGTGTCAAGTACCACCATTTGTTTCCTGCCTGACCCACCGTAGAACGTTCTTGTAGTAAGTGTCATAACGAATTATCTTGTCAAGCGATGCAATATCAATAGGTAGGTATGACTGTTTCTGCAAAAAGATCGTGGGTCACGATTCCGTTGGTCCGATAATACACAATGCAAAATTTCAAAAAGCCTAAACACGCTTGCTGTTTCTTCGCTGTCGCAAAATCCAACATTTTATTTACACCAGACGTTGCATACTTACATTTTCAATTTTTAATACCTAAACTGCACAGCACCGAGTAAAAATGTTGTAAAGTGCGCATTTGCTCCTCACAGTCAGCGTCCATATTTCGCAGCGCTACTTAGTTTTATTTCAATTGGAGACCAGCTGAATAAATAAGTGGATGGCGACTTGGTGACTTGCACTCTGGCACGCGCTGTTTGCTGCTTTTATATCAATAAATAACAAGTTTTGAGTGCTTACAGTTTTTATTTAATGATTCAAGGCAAGTTAATACTTAAATATTGCAAAGCGAAGGTGTGTGTGTGTTTGTGTTTGTAACTCCTTCACGCTGGATGGATTAGGACGAAATTTGGTATGTACCTAAGACTGGACATCTGGAATGACGTATAGTCTACTTACTATCCGATATTCCCACAGGATCGGGGTATAGTTTAAAAATAACAAGTAATGAAAATAAGTCAAAAAAAATATTTGAGACAAAATTACAGATACAAAACTAAAAACCTCTTCCTTTGTGCTACTAATGTCATGTTGACATCTCATACTTTTGTCTTAGGAATCATAGTGAAATTATTAAGAGGTTCCACCCTGGGTCATGATTCAATTTGTTCGACTGTACGGAGTGGTACAATTATTTTTACCCGACTCCCCGAAGGAGGGTTATGTTTTTCGAGCGTATGTATGTATTTAAGTAGTAACTGAATAGGTAGTACATTTAGAGTATTTTTTTGTATAATTGTTTTTTTTTATATTTGTAAAGGTACACCTGCCATTCTTATATAACATACAATTAACGTATTTACTCATAAAAACATATTTTTTTACTTTGAAAAATCTGACAGGAGTCTCAGGGGAGGGGCGAGCCAAATGTCATGAAACCTCATAGGACAGGAGATGGGGTCGTAAAATCGGGAAATACGCCTCAAGTATTTAAACGTTATAACTAACAGCCAATGCGACTTTACTTCTTGTATCTACTTTTAGTAATAAATTACGCCTAAAACAACTGAAATACACACCAGCCAATTAAATCGCATAAACGTTCGTAACTTTAAGTTCGTAGCGAATTCGACTTTGTTTCCTTTGACAAAAAAAGGAAATCTTTTTCCTTTGATCTTTACTTTTAAAAAAAGCCAATCAAGATGACGAATTCAACAGGTTCGGAGAAGATTAAAGAGACGGCAAATAAATCAGCGCACAAATTCCGATCCCCCAACAGCCAGTCGGCTATCGTTAAATGGATCTTTACTGCAATTAAACATCGTTTCCTTCACCCGCTAACTTCACTCTTGGAGTTCCGCGGGGAAATAGAAACATGTTGATGCTAATATTATACGGTTCAAAAGGTTTACGAAGCCGAGAGCGGTGAGAGAAATGTAAGTATGCTGTTAAAAGTATATTTTTAATTGAACGACAAAGCCAACACTTACCTGAAAATTTTGAACATGAAACTACGTGAGACTCACTCATATTAATATAATGACCCGGATAACTCACGTCTTAAATCGAGTTTGCTCGACATTTGTTTTCGGGCTAATCCGTACCCTTCGTCTTCGGAGCAACGCGACTCAGCGGCTGCTGCAACACGCGCACTGCGCCGCCGCCGCTCTGCTCGCGCGACCA